>NW_024094278.1:0-9604 GCF_014356525.2 Nilaparvata lugens
ATAAATGTGGGAAGATGAGAGATTGAGCCAATAATAATTTAATGTTTCTAGGGAGAATATCGTGCATTTTCTTCAATGCATGCATGGCTGAGAATACTTTTTACAGTTTTGTTCACTTGTTCTGACCAGTCAAGAGTATTATTCATAATAATGCCTAAATTTTTAACTGAGCTACAGTAAGGAATGTCATTAACGTCTACACTAATTTTGTAAATCGATTCAAGGTCAATAGTGTTCATAAGACGAGAATATCCAATTATAATGGGTTGTGTTTTGATGGGATTAAGCTTAAGGCCATTTTCTTTGTCCATTCCACTATCGATTGATATCCTGATTCATTATTCCAACTGTTTCATTAATTTTGTTATGGGACAGCTTAAATAGATTTGAAGGTCGTCTGCATAAGTATGGAAACTGGAGAATTTGATAATGGAAGAAAGGTCATTAGCATACAAAGTGAAGAGGAGAGGGCCTAAGATTGAACCTTGTGGTACTCAATGCATAACACTTTTCCAAGTGGACTTTTTGTCACCGACAGATACACATTGTTTCCTGCCTAATAGATAGGATTTAAACCAAACTAACGAGTTGTGACTGAAACCAAGAATAGCTAACTTATTCAGAAGACTGTATGATCAACATTATCGAATGCTTTAGAAAAATCAATAGGGTGTGGATGGTGCATTTTCGTTGGACCATAGCTAACCTTATATCATCAGTGACACAAAGCAGAACTGTCTCAGTTGAATGGAATTTTCAAAAGCCTGATTGAAAGTTATGAAGCTCACTATTGTTGTCTAGAAATTTTACAACTTGAGCATGAATGAGTCTTTCTAGCACTTTGGACAATGCAGGTAAAATACTGATTGGTCTAAAATCCTCAACTTTATTGGTGATGGAACTTTATTTAGAGGGCGAACCAGAGCAAACTTCCAGTTTACAGGGAAAATGCCTTCTTCAAGTGACTTGTTGAAAATATATGTAATGGTTGGTAAAACAGCAAATAACATCTTCTTGATAAATTTAATAGGAATTTTGTCTATACCCATAGCATTACTATGAATACTTTGAATTGCTCTGAAAGTGTCTTCTTCTGAGATTGGATGGAAATGAAATTGATCAGTAATTGGTAAATCTAAGTTTGTAACCTGCTCTTCAAGATCATTGATATGATTAGCAATGACAACTTCGTTGCATTGGTTAGAGTGTGGAATGAAATGGTCATCTATATTGTTCAATGGTAAGTCAATTTGTGGATTCGATTTCTGTTTGCCAAGCCCGAATTCTTTTATCCCCTGCCAAAGTGATTTAGAGTCTTGTCTATTGTTTGTCATAAACGAATTCAAGTACCTAATCTTTGAGTTCTGTAATTCATGTTTAACTCTATTTCTGAGGCTCCTATACTCTATCAAACTGTCCAAGTCAAATGTCTTTTTAAATTTTCTATGTGCTTTGTCTCTACGTCCCATCATCTTAAGTATGTCTTCAGTCATCCACGGTACTCATCGTTTCCTATTAATCCTCCTTGTCACATAAGGTATGCACCTTTGTCACCTTTTTCCAAAGTCAAAGTCCAATTCTCGAAAGTCTTGACCATGTCATCAACTGAGGGTAACACTTCAATTTGATGCCATGGAGTCTGAGCCACATCAGTCAGGAAGGCGGCTTCATCAAAGTTTTTGAAGTCTCTATAAGTGATAATTTTCTGTTCTGGCTTAGGCATCTTATGGGATAGTACACAGTAGATCAAATCATGTCCAGAAATAGCTGAGACTGTGATTTGGCCTGCTTGAACAACCTTGTTAGCATCACTAACAATGAGAAGGTCAATGAGTGTGTCAGATTCATTAGTATGATGAGTTGGATTGAGAGGTAAATAGTCATGTCTAGGCATTGGAAAATAGTAGTCAGTTGAAAGTAGTCAGAGTTACGATTTGTCATGTTCAAGTCAGTGTTCATATCCCCCATAACTAGTATACGGCTATAACAAGGCATAAGAGAAAGCAAGGCATTTTCGAAATCTGTAAAATGACCTTTTTTTGGTGGGCGATAACAGATACCAACGAGTAATTTATCAGTACTAGATAAGGATAATCAAGTAGCAAACTCTGGTCTGGAACAATACTCTGTTTAGAGGTGATTAAAACTGTTGTTTTGATACCATCTTTCACATAAATTGCTACACCCCCACAAGCTTTATTTAATCTATCATTCCAGAAAAGATTTATACAGGTAATGCAACAAAATTTGATGAATATTGGCTTCAAAATGATTCGGAAATTCCAATTATATTGAAGTCCTGAAATGGAAGATTGCTCTGAGTTCATCAATGTGGCAGCTGAGGGATTGGACGTTAAGTGTGAGCAGACTTGAAAAGTTTTTTGAAAGAGTGGAGCTTATTTGCTAGAATCATACCTGTATCATTATTACTATTATTGAAATAATCATACCTACTTGAGGGTGAGCGAGCTGACATGTCAGTGAGAGGAATCATGGAAGCATTAGACCAACCGTGAACCGACCTCAGAATGACACATGATGGGGAAAATGGGGATGAAACTGATAAAACTTAAGCTAAATGAAAAAGTCTCTTGAATTGAGTGCATTCTGTATGCTTTGACAGTTCGGCTCCCTTCACTATTTGAAAAAACTAGTTCAAAAAATTCACTAAACACATCAATAAGATGTAGATGTTGTGATTTGTGGAGTTACAGTGATGAATAGTTCTAATGGTGAATGAGGTGAAGATTGAGGAAGAACTGGTAGTGGGAGATCTAGTCCAAGTTGAGATAGAGCGAGTAGGTATCCAGTAGTAGAAGGATCGAGTCCAAGTGGAGGTAGAGCGAGAAGGTATCCAGTAGTGGAAGATCGAGTCAAAGTGAAGATTGTGCGAGTAGGAATCCATTAATGGAAAGATCGAGTCCAAGTGGAGACAGAGAGAGATGGAATCCAGTGGTGGATAATCGAGTCCAATTAGAGATAGAGAGAGATGGAATCCAGTAGTGGAAGATCGTGTTCATGGTCGAGATAGAGCGGAATGGGATCCATTAAAAACTGCAAAAGAGAAGAAAAAGCCAGCAGAAAAACGAAAAATCTTTGAAGAAAGTTATCAATTGAGAAAAGATACATAATACAATTGATAATGAATAATATTTGCATAAAATGGAAGAGGAATGGTATGATTTAATGTGAGAAAGAACCAAATATGAATATGGATATTAGTGGAAAGTAATCAGATAGAAAGAGAAATAGAGATAGGAAAGAGAATAAACATTGAACATGCTGGATAGCTAGTGGAAAATCACAGGGAAAATAATGATGATAATAAGGAAGAAGAGAAGAGAAAGAAGGAATGTGCACAATTGAGAAAAAAATTATGAAGAACCTGTTGATGTTATAAAAAAATACAAGAATAACTTTTTCTAGTAAATTTAATAACAAATCGATAAACATATCATTTATCAAGATATAATGAATATTAAGTGAGATATGACATCTTTAGTGATTGGAGATCTCAGATTTCTTCAAGCAGAGATCGGAGATTGGAGATTAACAAAGATTTGATATTGTATGATCAATCAATAAATAGATGAATAAATAGATATATACATGTTAGAAAAATGTACTTAATAAAAATGATCAAGAAGAAAATACCATTGTTGAAGAAATCAAAAAGGAAGAAGGTTGTGTCTGGATCTGGAATAATCGGATCTATATTGAACTTCATATCCCTTGCTACAATTTTTGTGGCCCTGGCACAAAACTTGAAAAAGATTGAAGAGAGGTGATAAAGGATAATTAAACTTGATGATGCATGCCCGGAACATATAGCCTAATTAGAATAGAACAGAAGCTGATAAGAAACTAGCTGCCCTGGCTCGGGAAAGAGTCAAATCACCCGATGCTAGCCTTGGAGAGTGCTCATCACCTACTTGGTAAACAACTTATGAATCCAAGACTAAATTTGGTGGTGGGTTGTTTCTGATACCCTACAAAGGGTGTTTGTGTTTCTGAAACCTTACAAAGGGTGGGGGTTGCAAAAATAAATAAGAATAAAACAATAAAGAAGAAGGTGAATCAGAAGAGGATACAAGAGACATTGAAGAAAATTCTAGAAAAAACACCATTCACAAACATTGAAATAATAGATTATGCAAGAAAGATTGAATTACCACTACAAGGTGTCTACATGAGAGATGGTCTACCAGAAATACCACTCAAAGATCTAGAAATTGGTGTAATCAATTTGGATGATGAAAGCAGTACAGGAAGTCATTGGACATGTTATATTAAATGTAACAATACATGTGACTATAATGATAGTTTTGTAAATTTGAGTCCTCCACTTGAATTTATGGCTTATATGAAAATATAAAAATACATTACAACTATATGAAGTATCAAGAAATCAAGACAATCAATAGTATGTGGTCATTTATGTTTATTGTGGTTGTACAAAAAATATGTTCTCATTAACAGCAAATCAAAATCCACTGGTAAGTGATATTCTCCCACCAGTACAACTGGAACATCTAGCAAATATGAAGTAGCCCGATAGATCTATATACATACAATACAATTCCAAATATTGAAAACAATATCAATATAAGTTTAGCTATAATGGAAAACAAGTGAAAATACCAGTAGGGTCCTATGAATTGGATGATATAGTAGATTATATACAAAATAAATTATCTCCCACAAGTGGTCAACTGAAAATCAAAGCTAATAATAATACACTACAGTGTGAGTTATATGCAGAAAGAGAAATTGATATCAGTATGAAAGATAGTGTTGCTCCAATTCTTGGATTCCAACACATGAAGCTGCGTGTGAATAGCATCAGAGTAGAATGTAATATTGTAAAAGGATCTTATGATAATGTTAGTGTAGGTCACATACTGTATGAGTTCTATACAACTGTACCACCAGGTTTCAAAATAATTGTATCTCCAAAAACTGTAGTGACTTACCATCAATACAAACGAATAGATCACATTTGTGTGAAACTAATAGATCAAAATAAGGAATTGATCAATTTCCGAGGAAAACTATAACTGTTTGTTCAGATGTAAAAAAATCACCAACTATATAAAATAATGTTGATATTCTCAAGTAGTGGAAATAATGATAATACAATGATAAATCAACATAAACTCACACCGAAAACGTTAAACTATTACAAGATTAAAATTTATTGTATATAATAAAAATAAGAGTAGAAATTTATAATGTTCTCATCCAAAAGATATGAGTTCTATTGATACAATATGCGATGTCTCAGAAAAACCAAACTTTGATGAGAGTATAACAAAGTTTGAATATCATACACACACTCCTTACGCATCTCAAACATTCAACCACAATGATGAAATACATATAAATTTGAATCAACAAGATGTCTATACACTACTCAGTAGAAGTTTCCTTCTAATTGAAGGACAAGTTGAGGTTAAGAAAGCAGATGATACTAAAACTGAAAATTATTCACCAATTAATAATGGAGTAGCTTATTTATTATGAAATCAGATATGAACTTGGTGGTGTGGAACTTGATTGTACATGTAATCTTGGTATTACAACTACAATGAAAAATCCTTCTCAGTGAAACAGCACTCAATACAAAGTGTGGGAGAATGCAGGATGGAAATTGGATGGATGGAATAAAATTGACAAATTCAGTATCGTATACCTTTGGAGATGTGGAGTGACTACCACTGATGGAGCTACAGTTAAAATTAATATTACAAAGATACAATGGAAAGTACCCTATATACATGTTTCTGATCACATTCGGCTTGATTTGTTGAACACACAGATAAACCAATTATATACCTTTTAGATCATGGC
This sequence comes from Nilaparvata lugens, assembly GCF_014356525.2. Taxonomy (NCBI): domain Eukaryota; kingdom Metazoa; phylum Arthropoda; class Insecta; order Hemiptera; family Delphacidae; genus Nilaparvata; species Nilaparvata lugens. Next base: position 5,851 of record NW_024094278.1, read on the forward strand.
ATATACCGAGTATCCAACACTCCTCAAACTACTACTCATCATGGACAGTTGAAACAGCTTCACAAATGGAGAAACCTAGATTTATTATTCTAGGCTTTCAAACTGATAAGAAAAATAAACTGAGTGCAAACAAGTCATATTTTGATCTATGTAAAGTACACAATGTTCCCCTATGACAATATAATGGGAAGCAAACACTTGCTCTATCATATGTTTAGTAGCTCCCCACATGCTTACTATCCACATACTAACAGTAACAATCTTACTTCAATATCATATAATACATTCATAGAAAAGGCTGCACTAATAGTAAGAGATTGCAGTCATCAAAATGAATTGTTGAAATCTGGTGCACTAGATGTTAACTCACATTTGAAACTAATGAAAATATACCTGATAAAACCTGCCTACTGTCTAATTCTTTATGATAATGTGTATGAATACACACCATTGAGTGGTATGGTTAGGAATATAATTAGAAGATTACAATAGTTATAAAACCTATAATAGAAATTAATTACAGCATCAAAGTTGAAAATTTTCATAAAATTAATAGAGAGAATAATTAATTTTAAGCCTCTACAAGGTTTTAATATTATAACTGAAGAAATACAGAATAATTGATAATTCTAATATTTTTCTTACAATACACACACCTACCTACTACCTACCTACCCACCAACCTACCTACCTACCTACCTACCTACCTACCTACTACCTACCTACCTACCTACCTACCTACCTACCTACCTACCTACCTCCTACCTACCTACCTACCTACCTACCTACCTACCACCTACCTACCTACCTACCTACCTACCTACCCACCTACCTACCTACCTACCTACCTAGCTAGATAGTGATCTCACCCTTTTGGTAGCAGCATGCTCATAATCACACCTTCTTTTACTGTTCAGAATATCATTATGTCCCCAATCCAATGTATTTATCCGATCATTTCTTATGAATCTTTTATCATGATAGGGCCTAAGAGCAACCTTCTCCTGGTTTCAGTAGTGACAATGTAGTTCACTTACAATATGTACAGATTTTATTGTATGCTCACACCTTCAAACAAACATTTTTTGTACAACTTGAATGGTAATTGGTTTCTTGAGCACTCTTTGGAACACCCTTGGCCACCTTCTTTTCTTCACAGTTAGAGAATATAAATGAGTACATTTTTGCTTGTAATCCTATAAATTCAGTTGGCAATTCTGCCACCATTCTCATCTTCAAATTTACCAATTACTTTTTTATTCTCCTCATTATAACATGGGTGATTTTTAGGAGAGTTTGATGTGTCAAATGAATGTTTATATTTTCTAATATCTTCATAAATATCTTCAGTCTGTATCACATACATAAAACTATCAGTATCAGACATCAAAACTCCACATTTGTCTTTGAATATATTCCTCATTTGATTGTAATGGGAATCGTAGATAACATTTTTGCTGTGTTTCAATATTACAGCATCAACAAAAATTGGGGTTTCAATACAACTTTAATTTTATTCAAGCATACACAAGTAACATTCTAATTATATGGAAACCAGTTTTTTACTCTAGGCTTGAAGATGATTCTGTCTAGTTTCTCTTCATCTATTACAATTTCAAAGTCTGTATGGTTTTTAACATTCATGAGAGTGCAGCCATAACAACTATTATTACAGTATATTATGACAAGTAGTCAACTTGTAAAGGGTTCGATCAAATTCATTATCTGCTACTGTCCTTAATTGTGTATTCATATCAATGAAAGGTTTCATCCATCTACTTTGTTCAAATTTTATATCTCTGTGTACTTTTTTCAACACCATACCCAATTCAAAGTAGAGTTTTAGATTATCAGAATATATTGCATATTTTTTTTTGTTTGTGAATGTTGTTATTAGTTTCTCATATCTACCAGTAGGTGGTGTTTCTTTCAAGGATGCTAGAGGGAAACAATTGTGTGTGCTTTGAAGGTGAGAGGGGTATTCCAGGTCCACTTCCAACATGTACCCTAAACTTGAATCAGTTATTTTTTGAGGATCAAATTCTTCTATTTCTCTTCCACTCATCCATCCAAATTTTGAATGTGGAAGATTTCCAGACATACCCACAGCATACAAATTATTACAATCCCAATAGATTATGTATGTTTCTGGCTCATTTATGTTGAAATTACTCATATATCTATTGTTTGCTTTTGCACATCTCTTAGGAATGACACTTATCCCCCCTCTTATTCCTTTTTCAAAGAATAGGTGCATAACAATATCAGTCAAGAGTTCGAGCTTCACTCCTGTAATTTTCAACATAGCAAACCAAGAATAATGTGGAAGAGAGAAGAAGTGAGCTGGGTCTAGATTATAGGTATGCATGAAACTTGTTCGAAAATTCTGAAAAATGTCTGCTAATAGAAGAATGTCTGTTTTTAACCCTTTCCAGCTCAGTGAGTACTTTTATAGTCATGGTTTCAAATGAGCTATATCTCTACTCCACTGCTTCCCAATGACATTTCTAATGCTCATCGTTCAGATCATATGTTTTGCTTGTTGTGTTGGCTGAAATGCAGGAACAATAATTTCTTATTCAGTTTATAACCTAACATTCTTTGGAAGAACTACAAGCATCTGCATTCAACTATGGTCACCGATATTTGAGTACAATTTTCTGGTAAGTATTTTACTTCAATATTCTAATAGAAAAATAGTTTTTTCCTCTTGATTTTCAATTTACATGTTGAAATATATCTAGAATTATGCAGCAAAATGCTGAATATGACATGATTGGAAAAGTGATCATTGGGCATATGAGTATACAAATCTTATCACTACAAAGTAACCTAAAATATTCATTATAGGGGAGATCCTTGTACCTTGGATCAAGTTTGAGTTTCTTGTAATGTGCTGCTACCAACTGAATAAAAGTGGTACTACTTCACTGTTTTAGTGCAGTGCTAGTGTACTTGAAGAAGGCTGTTAGCTGTATTTTTCGAGTTAAAATACTTTTACTGTTTTGGCATGGAAAAAGTAAAATTTTACCAATGTGTTGAATGATTTTTGAAGAATTCATAGTTAATGAAACTGCACTAAGGAATATTATACTTGAACCAGTATTTAGAGGTGAGTATTTTGCCATGTTGGATTTCATTGTTAGACATAACCTCAAAAAATAGGCTATTTAGTTTAAAAATATGCACCCTTTTGTACCTTGGATCAACATAACATCATGTACCATGGATCACTGATCATAGGTACATGATGTTACAAAGTTATTTGCTCTTGGTTTCAGGTCAATATGCCACGAAGCAAATCAGGAAAAAAAGAGATCCAGTTGATTGTGAATCAATGAAAAAAGCAATTGAAGCTGTCACTGCATCACCATCAAAGAGAATTCCTATTAGGGAGGCCTGCAAAGTGTTTAATGTTGAATTTGCCACTGTTGTTCGACATTTAAAATCATGCCACTGTTGCAAAAATGAACTATGGCTTGACAAAGAAAGGAGTATGTGAGTTGGCTTTCAAGTTTGCTTTGGCCAATAATAAGAAAATTCCATCAACTTGGAATGAAAATAAAATTGCGGGAGAGGAATGGATGCGGCTGTTCTTGCAACAACATTCTAAACCCTTGACTATCAGAAAGCCTGAAACGACCAGTCTACCAAGGGCAACTAGTTTTCATCAAGTAAATGTATCAAACTTTTTTGACAACCTAGAAGATGTCCACAAGCGATTTGGTCCCTTTCCCCCAAATAGGATTTGGAA
>NW_024094279.1:0-12025 GCF_014356525.2 Nilaparvata lugens
CGCTGGGGAACCGTTGGGGACACCTGCTACAATTCCTATTGGTTGGGGTGGTGGGGGCATTAGGGAAGGGGGACGCCATTTTGAACACACCCATGCTGGGTAGGGGAGATGGACACCTGCTACAATGGCCTCTTCCTATTGGTTGGGGTGGTGGGGGCACGACGCCATTTTGAACACGCCCCTTGCTTCCTATTGGCTGGGGGCGGGGCCAAAATGGCCGACTGGGGCTGGGGGGGTGGAGGGGGGAGGCCACACCCCTCGATTTCTATTGGATAGGCAGCTCTCTCAAAACCCCACTACTGGGGGTCCACCCTATCCTTGAGAAAGGACTTTGTAACCTCCATCTCGTGCATGAGGTAGGTAGGTAGGTAGTGCAGTTTATAAAAAGTACACAGTCATAGTCAAGATATTTCATCTGTAGAACAGCTGTTTTGACGACTTAAAAAAAAAAATAATCGAATTTCACAATTTACACGAAGGAAAAAGTACTCTGAAAACAATAATTATATACACATATACAGTAGTCTGATCGTAGTTGCAAATAATATGTTGCCGCCAATAATTGTCATGATGTTATTCCCCTAAATTATTCTCGTTTGAGAATGAGGCTTACAGTTCAATGAGCAAGGAAAGTTGTGTGAGTGTACCACATCAGATTTTTATTCATTTTGAATTAGATGGTATTATTGTTGTTTGTATTATTTATTATTGCATAAGTTCGTATTATTTTTCTTTTTACTTTCCTTGCCCTACTACCATAGGTAAGGAAAGTATTGCTTTCCAAAAAAATTAAGGTACCCCAATCTCAAGTTTTCTATACGTTTCAAGGTCCCCTGAGTCCAAAAACATGATTTTTGGGTGTTCGTCTGTGTGTGTGTGTGTATGTGTGTGTGTATGTGTGTATGTGTGTATGTCTGTGAACACGATAACTCCATTTCTAATTACCGATTGACTTGAAATTTTAAACTTAAGGTCCTTATACCATGAGGACACGACAATAAGTAATTCAATGAAATTCAATTCAAGATGGCGGAGAAAATGGCGGATAATTACTAAAAAACCATGTTTTTCACGATTTTCTCAAAAACGGCTCTAACGATTTTCTTCAAATTCATACCATGGATAGCTATTTATAAGCCCTATCAACTGACATGAGTCTTATTTCTGGGAAAATTGCAGGAGCTCCGTATATTTTTGAGAAAAATGGCGGATAATCACCAAAAACCATGTTTTTCACGGTTTTCTCGAAAACGGCTAGAACGATTTTCTTCAAATTATACCATGGATAGCTATTTATAAGCCCTATCAACTGACATGAGTTTTATTTCTGGGAAAATTGCAGGAGCTCCGTAATATTTTTGAGAAAAATGGCGGATAATCACTAAAAAACCATGTTTTTCACGGTTTTCTCGAAAACGGCTCTAACGATTTTCTTCAAATTTATACCATGGATAGCTATTTATAAGCTCTATCAACTGACATGAGTCTCATCTCTGGGAAAATTGCAGGAGCTCCGTAATATTTTTGAGAAAAATGGCGGATAATCACTAAAAAACCATGTTTTTCACGATTTTCTCAAAAACGGCTGTGACGATTTTTTTCAAATTCATACCCTGTATAGTTATTTATCAGATCTATCAACTGGCATGAGTCTTTTTTCTGGGAAACTAATGGGGGGTCCACCCTATCCTTGAGAAATGGACTTTGTAACCTCCATCTCGTGCATGAGGTAGGTAGGTAGGTAGTGCAGTTTATAAAAAGTACACAGTCATAGTCAAGATATTTCGAAAACTGAATATCCAACGGTCTCACTCAAAGATCTTGACCATGATTCGTGGTACCGTGTTGTACACGCTAGACTAGTGAGAACACAACAGGGTCAGCGAATCATAATGAGGTTATACGATCATGACAGCAATGGTGACTATTATTGCGAAGTTTACTTACCTGAGAAATTTCTGAGTGTATTGAATCTTCAAACACTTGAGGATTTCAACAAACAAAAACTCTATCTGAAGTGTGTACAACGAGAAGGTAAATCGCCTCTTGTCCTTCTAGAAGAAGAAAGGAATATAAAAAAATAAAAAAAAAATAAAAAAAAAACCCATTCCCATCATTGATTGTGCAATAGGCCTAATGTTGATTAATACTTTGTATTGAATAACTGAGTGACATTCAATTAGAGTTTTCTCAATATGGGGATAGCACATTAAAAAAAGCGCCACCATTCCTTTTACAGCATAGTGTGGGAAAAATAACAATTCTCATGAAATGTAATTTTTTTCATTCTTCCTGTGGTGGAGGAAAAAAGGAACATATTGTTGTGCAATAGGCCTAATGTTGATTAACACTTTGTATGAATAACTATAGTAGTATGTAGTATAGCCCGATCTATTCTACAACCTATTATAGCAACATTCAATTAGAGTTTTCTCAATATGGGGAAAGCACATTAGAAAAGCGCCACCATTCCTTTTACAGCATAGTGTGGGGAAAATGACATCTCATACGAACAAATATGAAATGTAATTTTTTTCATTCTTCCTGTGGTGGAGGAAAAAAGGAACATATTGTTGTGCAATAGGCCTAATGTTGATTAACACTTTGTAATGAATAACTATAGTAGTATGTAGATTAGCCCGATCTATTCTACATCCTATTATAGCAACATTCAATTAGAGTTTTCTCAATATGGGGAAAGCACATTAAAAAAAGCGCCACCATTCCTTTTACAGCATAGTGTGGGGAAAATGACATCTCATACGTGGTGAACAAATATGAAATGTAATTTTTTTCATTCTTCCTGTGGTGGAGGAAAACAAGGAACATAGTTTAATTTGTACCAAACGCTAGTAGTGTGGTTTGAGAGTTTAGCGCTAGTAGTGTAGTTTGAGAGTTTAAAGATTTTAAATGTGGGGATATTTTTAATATGCAAATTAAGCAGGTGTTAACTGGGGCAGTCAGTTAACACCTGCTACAACAAAGATGGCCGCCGCCGCCGCTGGGGAACCGTTGGGGACACCTGCTACAATTCCTATTGGTTGGGGTGGTGGGGGCATTAGGGAAGGGGGACGCCATTTTGAACACACCCATGCTGGGTAGGGGAGATGGACACCTGCTACAATGGCCTCTTCCTATTGGTTGGGGTGGTGGGGGCACGACGCCATTTTGAACACGCCCCTTGCTTCCTATTGGCTGGGGGCGGGGCCAAAATGGCCGACTGGGGCTGGGGGGGTGGAGGGGGGAGGCCACACCCCTCGATTTCTATTGGATAGGCAGCTCTCTCAAAACCCCACTACTGGGGGTCCACCCTATCCTTGAGAAATGGACTTTGTAACCTCCATCTCGTGCATGAGGTAGGTAGGTAGGTAGTGCAGTTTATAAAAAGTACACAGTCATAGTCAAGATATTTCATCTGTAGAACAGCTGTTTTGACGACTTAAAAAAAAAAATAATCGAATTTCACAATTTACACGAAGGAAAAAGTACTCTGAAAACAATAATTATATATACACATATACAGTAGTCTGATCGTAGTTGCAAATAATATGTTGCCGCCAATAATGTCATGATGTTATTCCCCTAAATTATTCTCGTTTGAGAATGAGGCTTACAGTTCAATGAGCAAGGAAAGTTGTGTGAGTGTACCACATCAGATTTTTATTCATTTTGAATTAGATGGTATTATTGTTGTTTGTATTATTTATTATTGCATAAGTTCGTATTATTTTTCTTTTTACTTTCCTCCCTACTACCATAGGTAAGGAAAGTATTGCTTTCCAAAAAAATTAAGGTACCCCAATCTCAAGTTTTCTATACGTTTCAAGGTCCCCTGAGTCCAAAAACAGATTTTTGGGTGTTCGTCTGTGGTGTTGTGTGTGTATGTGTGTGTGTATGTGTGTATGTGTGTAACGATTTCTCTAACGATTTTCTTCAAATTTATACCATGGATAGCTATTTATGAGCCCTATGGAATGAGATAAGTCTCATTTCTGGGAAAATTGCAGGAGCTGCGTAATATTCTCCAGAAAAATGGCGGATAATTACTAAAAAACATGTTTTTCACGGTTTTCTCGAAAACGGCTCTAACGATTTTCTTCAATTTATACCATGAATAGCTATTTATGAGCCCTATCACTGAGATGAGTCTCATTTGGGAAAATTGCAGGAGTTCCGTAATATTTTTAAGAAATGGCGGATAATCACTAAAAACCATGTTTTTCACGGTTTTCTCGAAAACGGCTCTAACGATTTTCTTCAATTTATACCATGGATAGCTATTTATAAGCTCTATCAACTGCCATGAGTCTCATCTCTGGGAAAATTGCAGGAGCTCCGTAATATTTTTGAGAAAAATGGCGGATAATCACTAAAAACCATGTTTTTCACGATTTTCTCAAAAACGGCTCTGACGATTTTTTTCAATTCATACCCTGTATAGTTATTTATCAGATCTATCACTGGCATGAGTCTTTTTTCTGGGAAACTAATGGGGGGTCCACCCTATCCTTGAGAAATGGACTTTGTAACCTCCATCTCGTGCATGAGGTAGGTAGGTAGGTAGTGCAGTTTATAAAAAGTACACAGTCATAGTCAAGATATTTCATCTGTAGAACAGCTGTTTTGACGACTTAAAAAAAAAAATAATCGAATTTCACAATTTACACGAAGGAAAAAGTACTCTGAAAACATAATTATATATACACATATACAGTAGTCTGATCGTAGTTGCAAATAATATGTTGCCGCCAATAATGTCATGATGTTATTCCCCTAAATTATTCTCGTTTGAGAATGAGGCTTACAGTTCAATGAGCAAGGAAGTTGTGTGAGTGTACCACATCAGATTTTTATTCATTTTGAATTAGATGGTATTATTGTTGTTTGTATTATTTATTATTGCATAAGTTCGTATTATTTTTCTTTTTACTTTCCTTGCCCTACTACCATAGGTAAGGAAAGTATTGCTTTCCAAAAAAATTAAGGTACCCCAATCTCAAGTTTTCTATACGTTTCAAGGTCCCCTGAGTCCAAAAACAGATTTTTGGGTGTTCGTCTGTGTGTGTGTGGTGTATGTGTGTGTGTATGTGTGTATGTGTGTATGTCTGTGACACGATAACTCCATTTCTAATTAACCGATTGACTTGAATTTAAACTTAAGGTCCTTATACCATGAGGACACGACAATAAGTAATTCAATGAAATTCAATTCAAGATGGCGGAAAATGGCGGATAATTACTAAAAAACCATGTTTTTCACGATTCTCTCAAAAACGGCTCTAACGATTTTCTTCAAATTCATACCATGGATAGCTATTTATAAGCCCTATCAACTGACATGAGTCTTATTTCTGGGAAAATTGCAGGAGCTCCGTAATATTTTTGAGAAAAATGGCGGATAACACCAAAAAACCATGTTTTTCACGGTTTTCTCGAAAACGGCTAGAACGATTTTCTTCAAATTATACCATGGATAGCTATTTATAAGCCCTATCAATGACATGAGTTTTATTTCTGGAAAATTGCAGGAGCTCCGTAATATTTTTGAGAAAAATTGCGGATATCACTAAAAAACCATGTTTTTCACGGTTTTCTCGAAAACGGCTCTAACGATTTTCTTCAAATTATTAAATGGATAGCTTTTTATCAGCTCTATCAACTGACATGATTCTCCTATCTGGGAAACTAATGGGGGGTCCACCCATCCTTGAGAAATGGACTTAGTAACCTCCTTCTCGTGCATGAGGTAGGTAGGTAGGTAGTGCAGTTTATAAAAATACACAGTCATAGTCAAGATATTTCATCTGTAGAACAGCTGTTTTGACGACTTAAAAAAAAAAATAATCGAATTTCACATTTACACGAAGGAAAAAGTACTCTGAAAACAATAATTATATATACACATATACAGTAGTCTGATCGTAGTTGCAAATATATGTTGCCGCCAATATTGTCATGATGTTATTCCCCTAAATTATTCTCGTTTGAGAATGAGGCTTACAGTTCAATGAGCAAGGAAAGTTGTGTGAGTGTACCACATCATTTTTTCATTTTTGAATTAGATGGTATTATTGTTGTTTGTATTATATTATTGCATAAGTTCGTATTATTTTTCTTTTTACTTCCTTGCCCTACTACCATAGGTAAGGAAAGTATTGCTTTCCAAAAAAAATTAAGGTACCCCAATCTCAAGTTTTCTATACGTTTCAAGGTCCCCTGAGTCCAAAAACATGATTTTTGGGTGTTCGTCTGTGTGTGTGTGTGTGTGTATGTGTGTGTGTATGTGTGTATGTGTGTAACGATTTTCTCTAACGATTTTCTTCAAATTTATACCATGGATAGCTATTTATGAGCCCTATGGAATGAGATAAGTCTCATTTCTGGGAAAATTGCAGGAGCTGCGTAATATTCTCCAGAAAAATGGCGGATAATTACTAAAAAAACATGTTTTTCACGGTTTTCTCGAAAACGGCTCTAACGATTTTCTTCAAATTTATACCATGAATAGCTATTTATGAGCCCTATCAACTGAGATGAGTCTCATTTCTGGGAAAATTGCAGGAGTTCCGTAATATTTTTAAGAAAAATGGCGGATAATCACTAAAAAACCATGTTTTTCACGGTTTTCTCGAAAACGGCTCTAACGATTTTCTTCAAATTTATACCATGGATAGCTATTTATAAGCTCTATCAACTGCCATGAGTCTCATCTCTGGGAAAATTGCAGGAGCTCCGTAATATTTTTGAGAAAAATGGCGGATAATCACTAAAAACCATGTTTTTCACGATTTTCTCAAAAACGGCTCTGACGATTTTTTTCAAATTCATACCCTGTATAGTTATTTATCAGATCTATCAACTGGCATGAGTCTTTTTTCTGGGAAACTAATGGGGGGTCCACCCTATCCTTGAGAAATGGACTTTGTAACCTCCATCTCGTGCATGAGGTAGGTAGGTAGGTAGTGCAGTTTATAAAAAGTACACAGTCATAGTCAAGATATTCATCTGTAGAACAGCTGTTTTGACGACTTAAAAAAAAAAATAATCGAATTTCACAATTACACGAAGGAAAAAGTACTCTGAAAACAATAATTATATACACATATACAGTAGTCTGATCGTAGTTGCAAATAATATGTTGCCGCCAATAATTGTCATGATGTTATTCCCCTAAATTATCTCGTTTGAGAATGAGGCTTACAGTTCAATGAGCAAGGAAAGTTGTGTGAGTGTACCACATCAGATTTATTCATTTTTGAATTAGATGGTATTATGTTGTTTGTATTATTTATTATTGCATAAGTTCGTATTATTTTTCTTTTTACTTTCCTTGCCCTACTACCATAGGTAAGGAAAGTATTGCTTTCCAAAAAAAATTAAGGTACCCCAATCTCAAGTTTCTATACGTTTCAAGGTCCCCTGAGTCCAAAAACATGATTTTTGGGTGTTCGTCTGTGTGTGTGTGTGTGTATGTGTGTGTATGTGTGTATGTGTGTATGTCTGTGAACACGATAACTCCATTTCTAATTACCGATTGACTTGAAATTTTAAACTTAAGGTCCTTATACCATGAGGACACGACAATAAGTAATTCAATGAAATTCAATTCAAGATGGCGGAGAAAATGGCGGATAATTACTAAAAAACCATGTTTTTCACGATTCTCTCAAAAACGGCTCTAACGATTTTCTTCAATTCATACCATGGATAGCTATTTATAAGCCCTATCAACTGACATGAGTCTTATTTCTGGGAAAATGCAGGAGCTCCGTAAATTTTTGAGAAAAATGGCGGATAATCACCAAAAAACCATGTTTTTCACGGTTTTCTCGAAAACGGCTAGAACGATTTTCTTCAAAATTATACCATGGATAGCTATTTATAAGCCCTATCAAATGACATGAGTTTTATTTCTGGGAAAATTGCAGGAGCTCCGTAATATTTTTGAGAAAAATTGCGGATAATCACTAAAAAACCATGTTTTTCACGGTTTTCTCGAAAACGGCTCTAACGATTTTCTTCAAATTTATTAAATGGATAGCTTTTTATCAGCTCTATCAACTGACATGATTCTCCTATCTGGGAAACTAATGGGGGGTCCACCCCATCCTTGAGAAATGGACTTAGTAACTCCTTCTCGTGCATGAGGTAGGTAGGTAGCGCAGTTCATGAAAAGAACACATAGTCGAGATATTTCATCTGTAGAACAGCTGTTTTGACGACTTTAAAAAATATGAATAAAAAAATAATCGAATTTCACAATTTACACTAAGGAAAAAGTACTCTGAAAACAAAAACCATGTTTTTCACGATTTTCTCAAAAAAACGGCTCTGACGATTTTTTCAAATTCATACCCTGTATAGTTATTTATCAGATCTATCAACTGGCATGAGTCTTTTTCTGGAAACTAATGGGGGGTCCACCCTATCCTTGAGAAATGGACTTTGTAACCTCCATCTCGTGCATGAGGTAGGTAGGTAGGTAGTGCAGTTTATAAAAAGTACACAGTCATAGTCAAGATATTTCATCTGTAGAACAGCTGTTTTGACGACTTAAAAAAAAAAAAATAATCGAATTTCACAATTTACACGAAGGAAAAAGTACTCTGAAAACAATAATTATATATACACATATACAGTAGTCTGATCGTAGTTGCAAATAATATGTTGCCGCCAATAATTGTCATGATGTTATTCCCCTAAATTATTCTCGTTTGAGAATGAGGCTTACAGTTCAATGAGCAAGGAAAGTTGTGTGAGTGTACCACATCAGATTTTTATTCATTTTTGAATTAGATGGTATTATTGTTGTTTGTATTATTTATTATTGCATAAGTTCGTATTATTTTTCTTTTTACTTTCCTTGCCCTACTACCATAGGTAAGGAAAGTATTGCTTTCCAAAAAAAATTAAGGTACCCCAATCTCAAGTTTTCTATACGTTTCAAGGTCCCCTGAGTCCAAAAACATGATTTTTGGGTGTTCGTCTGTGTGTGTGTGTGTGTATGTGTGTGTGTATGTGTGTATGTGTGTATGTCTGTGAACACGATAACTCCATTTCTAATTAACCGATTGACTTGAAATTTTAAACTTAAGGTCCTTATACCATGAGGACACGACAATAAGTAATTCAATGAAATTCAATTCAAGATGGCGGAGAAAATGGCGGATAATTACTAAAAAACCATGTTTTTCACGATTCTCTCAAAAACGGCTCTAACGATTTTCTTCAAATTCATACCATGGATAGCTATTTATAAGCCCTATCAACTGACATGAGTCTTATTTCTGGGAAAATTGCAGGAGCTCCGTAATATTTTTGAGAAAAATGGCGGATAATCACCAAAAAACCATGTTTTTCACGGTTTTCTCGAAAACGGCTAGAACGATTTTCTTCAAAATTATACCATGGATAGCTATTTATAAGCCCTATCAAATGACATGAGTTTTATTTCTGGGAAAATTGCAGGAGCTCCGTAATATTTTTGAGAAAAATTGCGGATAATCACTAAAAAACCATGTTTTTCACGGTTTTCTCGAAAACGGCTCTAACGATTTTCTTCAAATTTATTAAATGGATAGCTTTTTATCAGCTCTATCAACTGACATGATTCTCCTATCTGGGAAACTAATGGGGGGTCCACCCATCCTGAGAAATGGACTTAGTAACCTCCTTCTCGTGCATGAGGTAGGTAGGTAGCGCAGTTCATGAAAAGAACACATAGTCGAGATATTTCATCTGTAGAACAGCTGTTTTGACGACTTTAAAAAATTATGAAAAAAAAATAATCGAATTTCACAATTTACACTAAGGAAAAAGTACTCTGAAAACAATAATATATATACACATACAGAAGTTTGATCGTAGTTTCAAATATGTGCAAGGAAAGTTGTGTGTGTACCACACCAGATTTTTCATTTCTATATGTACAATATTTTTATAGACATACTATTTGGGGAACCCGTTGTCTCCATTGTGAATGGATGAAAAAATAAATGAACTATGATTGCGTGCAATAGCGCATGCAATTAATCACTAAAATAACATAGTATTGTCTATTGAACTTTCTCTGCTTTGAACTTGGCCTGTCCTGATGCCAGTATGTCTTGAGGAGATTAGTTTTTGATGTTAGTATTTTTGATACACCAACCCGAACAGCCATTAGCCGTTTTCACACCGATATCTCGCCACAACGACATACAGTCAGGATTTACTCTGATGGACAGTATAAGAGGAGGCTGAGGTTTATAACTGCGCGAGATATACTATTCACAGAACTGCTAGTGCTATTATTGTTCAATTATTATTTTTAGTAAGGTATGTTCTTTATTTGAATTGATTGTGCTGGATTGCATTTGCATTGTATAGTTAAATGTTTGTACCTACTTTGTGGAAATAAATTTGGATTTGAATACGATTGCTAGCCTAAAGCTAGGTTTACACCAAAGTTATTAACAAAATGTTAATAACCTAATCCTTATGAATTCTATTAGATTGAACGGAACTTGACAAACACATATGTTCATCATGTGTATGATGAGTTATGTTCAATCTAATAGAATCTATAAGGATTAAGTCATTAACATTTTGGTAATAACCTTGGTGTAAACCCAGCTTAACACTACCATTATAACGTGGACCTCACTAACCTTTTCTATAGTGAGGTCCACATTATAATGGCAGAGTACGACTGACAATAATGTTGCTGTCCTTTTTTATCATACAACAAAACAGATAGCACTATCTCTCTCTCGCTTTGCAATGTTGTCTATTAGCCAGAGTATTTTATATTACTTTTCACAGGACTGTACAAAACTGAACAAAAAATTCTCAGCACCATTTATTTTCTTCATTCTATCAAAATGCTTGAGTACACAAGTCGTATAATTGATTTAAAATGTATTTTTGAAACGATGAAATAATTTCTAAACATTACCGTATCAGAAACACAAATTAAAATACCTGAAATGACATTTTAAAAGTTGATAAATGACCATCCTAGACTCCATCCATGCTTTAGTTAGTTTACCCTATAGGTTAGACCTACTCATACCGGTATAAATAATATTGAAAAGTTAGAGTTAGATTAATCCATTGAAATACTTATTTTAAAATAGGATTTCCGTTTTTCTATTTTAAAAAGGAATTGGAATAGAATACCTACCAAATAACTCAATTTCTGTTGTTTGAAATTCAGATCGTTGTATCACAGCTTTTAAATTAGCCGCCATTCAGGTTTGTATAAAATAGAAATCTGATCTCAGTTATGGAAGCCAATTTTTGAATCAAATTATGAAAAATATATTTTCTTGATTAATTTGACATTAAATTGATTATTTATAAGGAAATGATAATTATTATTGGATTATATTTAAAGGGATGAATTGAGTAACAGCTGTGTACAGTCAGTGGCAAAATGGAGAGATTGGCACTGTTTTCTCCTATCTTTCTTCACTGTCATTATAACCTGGACCTCACTATAGCTCCGCGGAAGCGTTGTCTGGTTGTTTTTTAATAATTGATGGAAGCGAAGCTGAGGTCTTAGTTTCAACTTGATCGGCTTTTGTCTGTTTGTTTTCGCCACACTTGGATGTAATGAGCTGGTTTACGTGCATCATATGGAGGCCGAAAGTGATTGTTTTCCGACCAGCCGGGTAAAACTTACTGCCCTAGGGCTGTAAAATGACCTTGAATAACAGCTGATGTGTCTGATCCACAAAATAGAGAGATAATCTCATACGACTGTAATAATCTATATAATTATGTATCGTGAATCGCGGTATTATGTCTATATATATTTAATAATTACTGTTTCATAATTTAATATTTATAGATAGCCTCAACATATATAATGTTGGCTGCATTGTCCATTGTCAGAAAGGTGCGTATCGCTAGTATTTAAAAGTGAAGAATCAAATTTGAAATCAAAGTACAAAATTGTATCAATATTGAAATAATAATAATTATTAACAATTATTGTTTCTTTTTATTATCGAATTCCACTTCTTAATGCAATACAATCAAC
>NW_024094280.1:0-10614 GCF_014356525.2 Nilaparvata lugens
CCTGACTGTATTTTTGACGTAGCCTATTGCAATTAAGTTTGTTTAACGGCAATAAAAATATTCTTATTCTTCTTATTCTATCAATAAATCTATGGTTTTTGACAATTTCGTAGTCTTTCTCATTCAATATGAATAATTACCACAATATCAACTTCTCAACTACACAAAAAGTGAATTAATAATTAATTCACAAAATAATTCAACTTAAATGTGTAAATTCATTATGAAATTATAAAAAAATATAACTTATTGCTTGATAAAATAAAATTGATTATTTAAACGAGAAAGAACAGTTCATTTTACATCAATAAACCTGTATCTGCTATCGTCTATAGAAGGCATTGACAAGTCAGAGGTTCGGCAACGTTTTTTTCTATCTTTCTCCACTTTCATTATAACGTGGACCTCACTATAGCTGGTACCAGTATATATGATGTAATATCATAGAGAAACGATAGCATAAGTAGATATCCCATGGTATAGGGCGTTTATGTCGCAACTTTTACTGTTATCCCAAGCCGATAGTCCACGTAGTTCTTTCCCATGATGCTGTGTGACGCTGATAGTCTCTCAAATTGTGCCGTTCATACACTCTCACCCCAACAAAACAGTAACAATTTACAATAATCGACAGTAATCGGCTTGAGATAACAGTAAAAGTTGCGACATAAATTCCCCATACCATAGGATATCTACTTACGCTAATGTTTCTCTATGGTAATATCAACTATTCATAATTCTTCAGAATTATCAATCTTTTTTTCGTCAAGTAAATATATAATTAAATGATAAATTTCCATAATTGAAATAAAATATTTTGTTGATAAATTATATTTCTACATTGTTAAAAAACGATCTGGCAACGTCGCGGTGCTGGGAAAAGGAAAGCGCTATCAGCTTTGTGGAATGATCGACAAGGATAGCAATACCAATGTTAATCAACTACTGCCGTTATAACGTGGACATCACTATAGTAAAAATAGCGTTGTGTATCAAGTTGAGATGATACTGTATCATATTGTGTTGACACTGTATCATGTTGTGGCTGTTCTTGTTCTATAGTGAGGTCCACGTTATAATGGCAGTATTTGATAAGCATTGGTGTTGCTATCCTTGTCTATTATTCGACAAAGCAGGTAGTACTATATTTTCTTGCTCCACAACGATGCCAGATCTGTTTTTGACAATGTAGAAAGATAATTAATCAAGGCAGAGAATCGGCAACGCTGTTCTCCCATCTCAATCCACTGCCATTATAACGTGGACCTTGCTATAGTCTTATTTAAGAGGTTCTCCTTGTAATACAAGCAGATAATACGGGCAAAAAATATGGATAGAGGATTCACGATATTCGCATATAAATGCAAATATTATAATAATTTACAATTACGGTATTGAGCGTAATGTAATGAATGATGATCATGTATAATAAATTTGCGATTTCATACTAGGATTTAAATGTTATATCTTACGGTAATTTCTGATGTTATTCTATTCTATACTATAGTAAAGGAAAGAACTGGCTTATACAAGTAGGGGATAGGAAATTCACGAATGACGCATCATCACGTCTCAACTACTCAACTCATTAACTTGAAATTGTGCATATAGATTCTTCATTCACCGAGGATGGTTATAGGCATATTTCAAGTAATTCAAGATTCCAGTAGGTCAAGTTTTCAGTTAGTCAAGTTTTCAGTTAATCAAGTTTTCAATATTAAACCCTTGAGTGCACGAGTTACCTGCTAGTGAATAATAAATTTGAAATTTTAGTTTGACTCAAATGTTAGGAATAACGGGTAGTCTGTGATGTTATTATAATGGTGGAATATTAATCTTGAGGAGTAATAGTTATTTGTGCAACTAGTGCGCAAAAGTGACAGTTTGCTGCACTGAAAGAATCGTCTATGCACGAGCCGTAGGCGAGCGCGGAATGGTTTCTTGAGTGCAGCAGAGGAAATTTGCGCACGTATTTCACATTAAATTTTTCCTACAGTTACCATTGAATATGAGTGTAGTTGATTATGGGTAAAAAGATGGCTGAAATCCATCAAATGTTTGTCTGTATAATTTTGTTACTAATAACAACTTTAATTTATTTTAAACTTGATAATCCAATTGAAAATTAATATTCGAAAATTTATTCAAATTGAAAATTAAATTAATTTGAAAATCTGAATAATTTTGAGTGAATCTTAATTTCTAAATAATTTTTCAACCAATCAATTTATGAATGAAAATAGTTATTTGTGCAACTACTGCGCAAAGTGACAGTTTGCTGCATCGAAAGAAACGTTTATGCCCGAGCCATAGGCGAGGGCGGAATGGTTTCTTGAGTGCAGCAAACGAACTTTGCGCACATATTTCACATTAAATTTTTCCTACAGTTACCATTGAATATGAAAGTGGGTAATTATGGGTAAATTTCCTGAATAATGTAGTAGTGTTTGAATGGCGGGGGGCAGCTGTGTGGTGTGTGCTGTGGTGGCACTGTGCTGTCGTTGTCCTTGGTTATAATATCTACTTAATAATTAGCGCATTGTGCTTCCTTGCACCTCTGCTCACTATAGCAGCCCACTCACTGTTACCAACTTAATTTTGATTTTGCTGCACTGGTGCTCCATATAACCTACTAACTATTTTGCGTTGTCATGCTGCAAATCTGGAGTAAGCAAAGTACTCACTTTGCGCACTAGTGCGGAAAAGTGGTTCTTTGCAGCCTGCAATCAGTGCACAAATGGTCACTTTTCAGGGTATCTGTAGGAAAAATATTTTTTGAAATAATTAATAATATTCAAAATGCATAATTTAATGTGTTCTCATTTTTTTTTTTAATTCGAAAATCAGAAAAAAATATAGAGAGAACAAATTTGCATTCAAAATACACGCCAACAATGTCAACAGCTGATTGGGATAGCTGCAAGATAATATGCAAAGTATTAAGAGTACACAAAGTAATATCTTGCGCACTAGAGCGGAAAAGTGATTCTTTGCATTCTGTAATCTGTGCAGGAATGGTCACTTTTCAAGGTAACTGTAGGAAATAGATATTTATGTATTAAGAGCGTAATGCGCATCTTTATCGCTCACGCAAAACAGTTATCACGTTTTTAACAATTTTCAATAATAAGTAAATTAATTATTGAACCATTTATTATTGAAATTTCATTATTAAAAAATTGAAAACCTGACTTCATATATTTTCTGAACAAAAATTTTGTTTTTAAAATGCATGATTTTGTCAGGAGTAAGTTGAATTAGATTGGATTTTCAAATGTGCCGCCATATAGACCCCACAAAATGGCCGCTCCATAAGGAACACGAGTGTCATGGAACACCTATATTATTTATTGACCTTGGATGACACAACACTGTATGACGACATGTGTGTACACACTTGTCCTGACGTTAGTGGCCGGCCTGAAAGAAGGATTTTCGTATTATAAAATTCCATAATGTTTCAAAAACATTCAACTATGGTTCATTTTTTAATTCATTCACACCTTTTCTTTTCCTTATCTTTCATTTTATTATTCTTCTCTTTCTAGCATATTCGTCCACCCACTCTTTCTATTTCTCTTCCACTTACCCTTTATAATTATACTCCAAACTATATTCCACCGAAGTAAGTTAAGTGAATTTCAATAAACTGGGAGAGAACGAACAGTCAGTCCTAACTGAGGCATCGATCCAACACTGTAGGAATGTCACAAGTTATTCCGGTCGGAGTTCTGCTTCTTCTTCTTCTTCTTCTTGCTCTTCCTCCTCCTCTTCTTCTTCTTCTTCTTCTTCTTCTTCCTCTTCCTCCTCTTCCGCTTCTTCTCCTTCTTCGTCATCCTCCTCTTCCGCTTCTTCTTCTTCTTCCTCATCTTCTACTACTACTACTACTACCACTTCTACTTCCTCATCATCTTTTTCTTCTTCTTCTTTTTCCTCATCTTTTTCTTCTTCTACTTCACCTTCTCCACCGCCTTCTTCTAAACCTTCTCCTTCACCTTTTTCTTCTTCTTCTTCTTCTTCTTCTTCTTCTTCTTCCCCACCATCACCTTTTTCTACTCATTCACCTTCTCCTTCTTCTACTCTTTTTCACCTTCTCCATCTCCTTCTTCTCTTCTACCTTATCCTTCTGCTTCTTCTCCTCCACATTCTCCTTTTTCTTCTCTTTCACCTAATCCTTCTTCTACTATTTTTTTACCTTCTCATACTTCTACTTTTTCACCTTCTCCTACTTCTTCTTCTTCTCTTCTAACTTCTTCTTCTCTTCTCCTCCACCCTCTTCTTCGCCTACTCCTCCACCTTTCTCTTCTTCTTCTTCTTTCTCTCTTCTACCTTCTCCTCCTCCTTCTTCTCTTTTCCCTCCACCATTTTCAACATCATCTCCATCACCTTTTTCTTCTTCTTCTTCTTCTTCATCTTCTTCTTCTTCTCTTCTATCTTATCCTTCTCCATTTTCTCCTCCACCCTCTTCAACATTCTCCCTTTTCTCCTTCACCTTCTCCTTTTTCTTGTCTTTACCTCCTCCTCCTCCTCCTTTTTCACTTTCTCCTTCTTCTACTTTTTCACCTTCTTCTTCTCTTCTACCTTTTTCTCCTCCACCTTCTTGAACCTTCTCCTTTTCTTTCACCTCCTCCTTCTCCTTCTTTTCCACCAAGTCCTCCACATTCTTCTTCTCCACCACCTTTTCCTCATCCACACTCTTGTTCTTCTTATACTTCTCCTTTTTCTTTAGCTGCTTCTCCCTCTCCCTCATCCTCATCTTCTTTAACTCCTACTTCCTCTCCTACCTTCTCATCCTCCTCCTCATATTCCCCATTTTCTCCTCCTCGTTCCTTTTCTTCTCCTACTTCTCCGTGGTGGTAGACTTCCTCCACCATTCGCACACAGCATATAGGCCTATAATACACCCAAACAAACAACCAACCAATAGTGAAACGCTGGAGGAACCTCAAAACTTTGCCTTAGTGAGGTCCACGTTATAATGGCAGTATTTGATTAACATTGGTGTTGCTATCCTTGTCTATCAATCAACCAAGCAGATAGCTCTATCCTGTTTTGTATCAAATTATGGTGTTGTGTATCAAGGTCAGATGATACTGTATCATATTGTCGAACACTGATTTATTGCTATAGTGAGGTCCACGTTATAATTGCAGTATTTGATTAACATTGGTGTTGCTATCCTTGTCTATCATTCCACAAAGCAGATAGCGCTATCCTATTCTGTATCAAATTATGGTGTTGTGTATCAAGTTCAGATGATACTGTATCATATTGTGTTGATACTGTACCAAGTTATGTTGTTCTTGTTCCATAGTGAGGTCCACGTTATAAAGGCAGTATTTGATTAACATTGGTGTTACTATCCTTGTCTATCATTCCACAAAGCAGATAGCGCTATCCTCTACCATCTTCGCAACGTTGCCAGATCGGTTTCAAATAATGTAGAAATATGATTAATCAACAAAATATTCAGTTATTATGGTTCTTCTTCCATTCTCCTCCAACATTCTTCTAAACGGTCTTTCATTTTCGAATTTTATATATTTTTTTTTAATATTTCTACTTCAGTTTCTTCCAGTATTTCATCTTAATATTTTCCTTATATTGTAGTTCTCATTTGTCGTGTTGTACTGATGTTCGATATTCATCACACTCTTTAACTTCTTCTTTTTCTTCTTCCTCTTCTTCTTCTTCTTCTTTCACTTCATCTTCTACTACCTTTCTCCTACTCAGAACGCATTACAAACACGCTACATGTAGTTGAAAGCAGTCAGTCCTTCATTATTGACATGGAATCGGTATAATAGCATCACGTGACCTCCTCCCCCTCCTCCTGCTCCTCCCCCTCCTCATCACAACCTCCTCATAATCATACTTGTCCTCTTTCTCCATCTATTTCTCATCTCCCTTCACTTTCTCCTCCTTTATCATATACTCCTCCTCACACCTCTTACTCCTTCTCTTTCTATTTCTTTTCTTCCTTCTCCTCTTCCTCCTCCTCTTCCTCTCCTCATCCTACTCCTCCACCACTTCCTCCTCCTCCTTCTCTCCTTATCCTTTTCCTCCACCCCCTGCTCTTATCTACCACCACCTCTCTCCCACCTTTTTTTGGTAGAGAGTTAGTGGGGAGATATTTTGAATATTCTTTCCGAAGAATGGACATTGATATGTCCAAAGCTCCGCCATTTATGTAGATGCATACCAATAAATTAGACTATCTATAGTTATTATATTAAATTACTTTTTCATATCATATACAGTTCAATAATATTTTCTTAGTCTATATTATGTAAATTCATCTATATTTTGCTGTATGTAAGCTATTGTATATAAGTGTATAAGTCGGTATATATTGTAATCTACATAAATAAAGTACTCAATCAATCAATCAATCAATCAATCAATCACCCCGAAAACGAGACCAAAACTAAAAATAATAACATCCTATGATATGTCTCTAGGTGCCCTAAGGAGAAAAAATAACAACCGATATTGGGATTTTTGTGTTCTGACAACCAAAAATGTTGAAAAGAGAACCATATACAGTATCAACAGGGGTTTCACAGAAGCCAGTTAAATTTTAACAGTGATTAACTTTACAAGAACCGATCAGAGAAGGCATTTTTGAGAATACGGCTTCTCTAATAGGTTTTCGTGGAATTAATCACGGTTAAAATTTAACCGGCTTTTGTGCAACCGGCACTTGGTGTTGTACAGTTCAATACTGTCCTATTTTAGTTTGTAATCAGTATTTTATTTATTTTGTTTATTTATTTATTTCATCGCAGAACTTCATGCAATATCGTATTGAAATGATAGATTACAAACTATGAGATTTTTATAAATTATACACTAGTAGTTCTGTGAACAGTAGACCTCACGCAGTATTCTCATCCACAAGTACCTGATTGAAACTATACACCTTATGGAAATACAGCAATAGACTGGCTTCTCCACACATCTGTGTAATCACTTGTCAGCTGATTTATGATGAATAATTCTATAGTCTGATTCATACTCTAATATATTGGCGTATGAAGGAGGCTCCTTTTTCATTTTATATTATCCTTGAAATGCACAATTTCCAAAAACCTTGTATATACGTCGACGCGCAATTTAAAAAGGAACATAACTATCAAATTTCATGAAAATCTATTACCGCGTTTCGCTGTAAATGCGCAACATATGAACATTCAAACATTTAAACATTAAGAGAAATGCCAAACCGTCGACTTGAATCTCAGACCTCACTTCGCTCGGTCAATATTTTCATCACTCGTGTACTTCTGAGATTCTTTATTGACAAAGATACACAGACTATAGTGAGGTCCACGTTATAATGGCAGTATTTGATTGAAATTGGTGTTTCTATCCTTGTCTATCATTCGACAAAACAGATAGCGCTATCGCCTTACAACGATGTGGAGGAATTATTAATTGACAGAATATTCAATGTCAACGATGAAAATTTTTTACTTTATCATTGAGAAATATATTCACTTGACGAATGAAATATAATAGATTATTTTAAACAAGGATGAACAGTTAATATTACATCAATAAACCTGTATCAGCTACCGTCTATAGAAGGCATTGACAAGACTGAGGATCGGCAACGTTATACAATTTCTTGCTTTAATAAAATGTAATTGATTATTCTAAACAAGGATGAACAGTTAATATCACATCAGATATACTGGTATCAGCTATCCTGTGGGATTAGTGGGGAGGATATTTTTAATATTCTTCCCAAAGAATGGACATTGATATGTCCAAAGCTCCGCCAATTTATGTAGATGCATAACAATATGATTGTTATCTATATTTATTATATTACAATTGCTTTTTCATATAATATATACAGTTCAATAGTTATTTTCTTAGTCTATATTATGTAATTCATCTATACCTTTGCTGTATTGTAAGCTATTGTATACAAGTGTATAAGCCAGTATATATTGTAATCTACATAAATAAAGTACTCAATCAATCAATCAATCCTCTACAGAAGGCAGAGAATCGGGAACACTGTTCTCCTATCTTTCCCCACTGCCATTATAACGTGGACCTCACGATATGAACTAATTTTTCGGTCTCAAAATCTTAAAGTTTTGAATTTTCTGATTGATTTAATTTAATTTAGAAGTATTTTTTTAATTTAAAAATGATTTTTGTGTGTTTTGAATTGTAAATTTATTGAGTGTGTAATTGGTGAATGTTAAGTGACACATAACCTAGCTACATATGGACTGTTGTATAAATTAGAATTGGAACAGTTTTGGGCTTATAAGCCTGTCGTACTTTTCTGTAAGTTGTGTAATTCTGTATGATTAAATAAATAAATAAATAAATGAATGAATAAATAAATGGATCAATATATAAATGAATGAATAAATAAATAAATGGATCAATAAATAAATAAATAAATGAATAAATAAATAAATGGATAAATAAATAAATAAATTGGTTCACGGGCAGAGAATCGGCAACACTGTTCACCTATCTTCCCCCACTGCCATATAACGTGGACCTCACTAAATGAACAAACTGGTTGACGGGCAGAGAATTGGGAACACTGTTCTTCTATCTTTCTCCACTGCCATTATAACGTGGACCTTACTATAACACAATACAGCCTTACTAAAACAGACCACACTACAATTACATAGAAATTAAACAAGATTATTTAGAACCCTATTGGCCGGTTGCACAAAAGTCTGTTGAATTTTAATCATGATTAAATGCCAGGAGAAATATCAGAGGAGGCTCTTTTGAATAGAGTATTTCTATTAGTTCACGGATGCTGCTACAAGTAGAGCTCGAATTAGAGGACCTCACTATATGGACAATTTGGTTCACGGGCAGAAAATCGGCAAAGCTGTTCTTCTATCTTTCTCCACAGCAATTATAACGTGGACCTCACAATAAGTTGATTGATTGATTGATTGAGTACTTTATTTATGTAGATACAATATATACTGGCTTATAACTTGTATACAATAGCTTACAATACAGCAAATTATAGATGATTTACATATATAGACTAAGAAAATAATTATTGAACTGTATATGATATGAAAAAGCATTTGTAATATAATAACTATAGATAATAATCATATTGTTATGCATCTACATAAATTGGCGGAGCTTTAGACATATCAATGTCCATTCTTTGGGAAGAATATTAAAAATATCCTCCCCACTAACTCTCTACCAAAAACGGATATTGCTACAAGTAGAGCTCGAATTAGATAACTAGACCATGACGTCAGGCCTTCAAACTAGATACAGATGCTAATCGTAATTGAAATTACTTTAATTACAATCAATTTCAAATAATTACCCGTATTACCCTTTGTTCAAATTTTGCACAATTGATTATAGCCCTGGTTACAAAATGTGTTCTAGATTGGGTAGTGTACATGAATTATTTATTTCGCAAAAATTTGGCGGTGATTTGAAGAGTTTTTCACCAGGGGATACTTGGCTAATTTGAATTAGTGAATTAGCTAATTTGAATTATAGACCTTATGGAAATACAGCAATAGACTGGCTTCTCCACACATCTGATTTTCACTCTAATATTGGCGTATGAAGGAAGCTCCTTTTTCCTTTTATATTATCCTTGAAATGCAAAATTTCCAAAAACCTTGTATATACGTCGACGCGCAATTAAAAAAGGAACATACCTGTCAAATTTCATGAAAATCTATTACCGCGTTTCACCGTAAATGCGCAACATATAAACATTTAAACATTAAGAGAAATACCAAACCGTCGACTTGAATCTTAGATTGGCAAATTTCAAAGAGTAAGATATTTCGAGAATTTTCAACTAAATTATATGTTGTACGAAGTCTCTCAATGGAATTTTGTTGTAGGAAAACAATTTCCAGACACATCTCAAAAGTGGGTAACTAAGTTTTTTAACAAATAACTATCTTTGAAATCGTTCTGAGTTCTTCAAATAGTTGACCGAGCGAAGTGAGGTCTAAGATTCAAGTCGACGGTTTTGCATTTCTCTTTATTTATGTTCCGCATTTACGGCGAAACGCAGCAAGATTTTCATTAAATTTGACAGGTATGTTCCTTTTTTAATTGCGCGTCGACGTATATACAAGGTTTTTGGAAATTTTGCACTTCAAGCTTAATAGAAAAGGAAAAAGGAACCTCCTTCATACTCCAATATTAGAGTAAAAAATCAGACTATAGAATTATTCATCATAACTCAGCTGACAAGTGATTACACAGATGTGTGGAGAAGCCAGTCTATTGCTGTATTTCCATAAGGTCTATAGTTTCAATCAGGTACTTGTGGATGAGAATACTGCGTGAGGTCTACTGTTCACAGAACTACTAATGAATTGCATGCCATGACGCAAGCGATTCAATATCTCAATGTAACTCATTGAAAACACAGCTGTTTGTGGAACTATAATTGCTTGCAGTGAGGCATGCAATTGATAACTTGAATAGCATAGTATTTTCTTCTCCCGACTTTTCTCTGCTTTCAACTCGGTAGCTTTTGATGTACTGTAGCAGCATAGCTGTTTACATCAATTATTAGCATTGTCGATACAACAACCCAACAACCATTAGTCGTTTATACACCGA
>NW_024094281.1:0-13053 GCF_014356525.2 Nilaparvata lugens
CCGTCAAATTTCATGTAAATCTATTTCCGCGTTTCGCCGTAAATGCGCAACATTTAAACATTATAGAAATGCCAAACCGTCGACTTGAATCTTAAGCTGCGTACACATATCGCGCTTCCACCCAGCACCGAGCACGCTCCTCCCTCGTACCGCCCTCATAACCGCCCTCATACCACCATCGAACCACAGTCGCACCGCCCACGCCCCCATCATGAACGTTATGGAAAATGTTAGATCTTCTCGCGTTCCCCGGTCGAACCCTGTTGCTCCCCGTCGATCATCAATCGCTCTGTTGGAGTGACGTTCGGTTTGCGGAGCAGAGCGAAAGTCTGTACGCACCTTAAGACCTCACTTCGTTCGATCAAAAAAATCAGCTTTATAATCATTGCGTCATCCAACAGCCGTCGGTAGGTAGTAGACAAGAGTGTGTGCTGCTCCATAACCGCCCATGTATTTTATTCTAACGCCCCGACTAAAACAAAATGACTGTTGTGTGTGTAACCATCCAGCAGTGTGGCCTCAGGTTAAAGACTACATGCTCTAAAGACATTGCTTTGTTTCAAATAATTGTGCTGTTTTTGTGTTAGAATTAGTGTGCATCCAGCTAAAGTTTGTTATGAGATGAACTATTGGCGGTACGAAGTTCGCCGGGCCAGCTAGTTATATTATAGATCAGGTAGTAGTTGGCCTTATAGTATTGATATTTTATTGTATTTTATCAAATTTCAGAGAGCAAATATCTGGTTAGCAGCTGCCACGAAGCAGAATGTAAACGCCGCCATGGTTTTCGAATTTCTGCTGAAAGTGATCGATGTGATGCAGTCCTACTTTGGCAAAATATCCGAGGATAACATCAAGAATAACTTCGTCCTCATCTATGAGCTTCTTGACGGTGAGTAATAAATCATAGAGAAATATAGTATAAGAAGATATCAATGATTTGTAGAACTCATTCAAAGTTTGGAAGTTTTGTATCAGATTATGGTGATGTTATCAAGTTGAGATGATACTGTCAGTATGTCTTGATACTTTATCATATTGTGGTGATACTGTATCATTTATGGTGATATCTCATGGTAAAGGACCGTTATGTTTCAATGTGAGTGTTAACTGAAGCCGATAGTCCTAGTAGTTGTTTTTGGTGAAGCTATGTGACGCTGGTAGTCTCTCATACTGTGCCCTTCTTACACTCTTACACTCCCAACAACACACTAATAATAGACAGTGTATAGGGTGTCTATGTTGCAAATGTGAGTGTTAACTGAAGCCGATAGTCCTAGTATTGTTTTTGGTGAAGCTATGTGACGCTGGTAGTCTCTCATACTGTGCCCTTCTTACACTCTTACACTCCCAACACACACTAATAATAGACAGTGTATAGGGTGTCTATGTTGCAAATGTGAGTGTTAACTGAAGCCGATAGTCCTAGTAGTTGTTTTTGGTGAAGCTATGTGACGCTGGTAGTCTCTCATACTGTGCCCTTCTTACACTCTTACACTCTCAACAACACACTAATAATAGACAGTGTATAGGGTGTCTATGTTGCAAATGTGAGTGTTAACTGAAGCCGATAGTCCTAGTAGTTGTTTTTGGTGAAGCTATGTGACGCTGGTAGTCTCTCATACTGTGCCCTTCTTACACTCCCAACACACACTAATAATAGACAGTGTAGGGTGTCTATGTTGCAAATGTGAGTGTTAACTGAAGCCGATAGTCTAGTAGTTGTTTATGGTGAAGCTATGTGACGCTGGTAGTCTCTCATACTGTGCCCTTCTTACACTCCCAACAACACACTAATAATAGACAGTGTATAGGGTGTCTATGTTGCAAATGAGAGTGTTAACTGAAGCCGATAGTCCTAGTAGTTGTTTATGGTAAAGCTATGTGACGCTGGTAGTCTCTCATACTGTGCCCTTCTTACACTCCCAACAACACACTAATAATAGACAGTGTATAGGGTGTCTATGTTGCAAATGTGAGTGTTAACTGAAGCCGATAGTCCTAGTAGTTGTTTATGGTGAAGCTATGTGACGCTGGTAGTCTCTCATACTGTGCCCTTCTTACACTCCCAACAACACACTAATAATAGACAGTGTATAGGGTGTCTATGTTGCAAATGAGAGTGTTAACTGAAGCCGATAGTCCTAGTAGTTGTTTTTGGTGAAGCTATGTGACGCTGGTAGTCTCTCATACTGTGCCCTTCTTGCACTCCCAACAACACACTAATAATAGACAGTGTATAGGGTGTCTATGTTGCAAATGTAAGTGTTAACTGAAGCCGATAGTCCTAGTAGTTGTTTTTGGTGAAGCTATGTGACGCTGGTAGTCTCTCATACTGTGCCCTTCTTACACTCTTACACTCCCAACAACACACTAATAATAGACAGTGTATAGGGTGTCTATGTTGCAAATGTGAGTGTTAACTGAAGCCGATAGTCCTAGTAGTTGTTTTTGGTGAAGCTAGTGACGCTGGTAGTCTCTCATACTGTGCCCTTCTTACACTCTTACACTCTCAACAACACACTAATAATAGACAGTGTATAGGTGTCTATGTTGCAAATGTGAGTGTTAACTGAAGCCGATAGTCCTAGTAGTTGTTTTTGGTGAAGCTATGTGACGCTGGTAGTCTCTCATACTGTGCCCTTCTTACACTCTTACACTCCCAACAACACACTAATAATAGACAGTGTATAGGGTGTCTATGTTGCAAATGTGAGTGTTAACTGAAGCCGATAGTCCTAGTAGTTGTTTTTGGTGAAGCTATGTGACGCTGGTAGTCTCTCATACTGTGCCCTTCTTACACTCTTACACTCTCAACAACACACTAATAATAGACAGTGTATAGGGTGTCTATGTTGCAAATGTGAGTGTTAACTGAAGCCGATAGTCCTAGTAGTTGTTTTTGGTGAAGCTTTGTGACGCTGGTAGTCTCTCATACTGTGCCCTTCTTACACTCTTACACTCCAACAACACACTAATAATAGACAGTGTATAGGGTGTCTATGTTGCAAATGTGAGTGTTAACTGAAGCCGATAGTCCTAGTAGTTTTTTTGGTGAAGCTATGTGACGCTGGTAGTCTCTCATACTGTGCCCTTCTTACACTCCCAACAACACACTAATAATAGACAGTGTATAGGGTGTCTATGTTGCAAATGAGAGTGTTAACTGAAGCCGATAGTCCTAGTAGTTGTTTATGGTGAAGCTATGTGACGCTGGTAGTCTCTCATACTGTGCCCTTCTACACTCCCAACAACACACTAATAATAGACAGTGTATAGGGTGTCTATGTTGCAAATGAGAGTGTTAACTGAAGCCGATAGTCCTAGTAGTTGTTTATGGTAAAGCTATGTGACGCTGGTAGTCTCTCATACTGTGCCCTTCTTACACTCCCAACAACACACTAATAATAGACAGTGTATAGGGTGTCTATGTTGCAAATGTGAGTGTTAACTGAAGCCGATAGTCCTAGTAGTTGTTTATGGTGAAGCTATGTGACGCTGGTAGTCTCTCATACTGTGCCCTTCTTACACTCCCAACAACACACTAATAATAGACAGTGTATAGGGTGTCTATGTTGCAAATGAGAGTGTTAACTGAAGCCGATAGTCCTAGTAGTTGTTTTTGGTGAAGCTATGTGACGCTGGTAGTCTCTCATACTGTGCCCTTCTTACACTCCCAACAACACACTAATAATAGACAGTGTATAGGGTGTCTATGTTGCAAATGTAAGTGTTAACTGAAGCCGATAGTCCTAGTAGTTGTTTTTGGTGAAGCTATGTGACGCTGGTAGTCTCTCATATTGTGCCCTTCTTACACTCCCAACAACACACTAATAATAGACAGTGTATAGGGTGTCTATGTTGCAAATGTGAGTGTTAACTGAAGCCGATAGTCCTAGTAGTTGTTTTTGGTGAAGCTATGTGACGCTGGTAGTCTCATACTGTGCCCTTCTTACACTCCCAACAACACACTAATAATAGACAGTGTATAGGGTGTCTATGTTGCAAATGAGAGTGTTAACTGAAGCCGATAGTCCTAGTAGTTGTTTTTGGTGAAGCTATGTGACGCTGGTAGTCTCTCATACTGTGCCCTTCTTACACTCTTACACTCCCAACAACAACTAATAATAGACAGTGTATAGGGTGTCTATGTTGCAAATGAGAGTGTTAACTGAAGCCGATAGTCCTAGTAGTTGTTTTTGGTGAAGCTATGTGACGCTGGTAGTCTCTCATACTGTGCCCTTCTTACACTCCCAACAACACACTAATAATAGACAGTGTATAGGGTGTCTATGTTGCAAATGTGAGTGTTAACTGAAGCCGATAGTCCTAGTAGTTGTTTTTGGTGAAGCTATGTGACGCTGGTAGTCTCTCATACTGTGCCCTTCTTATACTCCCAACTACACACTAATAATAGACAGTGTATAGGGTGTCTATGTTGCAAATGTGAGTGTTAACTGAAGCCGATAGTCTAGTAGTTGTTTTTGGTGAAGCTATGTGACGCTGGTAGTCTCTCATACTGTGCCCTTCTTACATTTCCAACAACACACTAATAATAGACACTAATTAAGATTTTTGGGTGGCTCTTTGGAGTAAGTGATAACGCGCAGGTCTATTAATCAATAGAACCAGAGTTCGAATCTCGACCGGGGCGAACAGACGATTTTGTACTTTCCAACGCACCATTGCTACTGAAATGACATACTATGGACCGTCTGTCAACATTTGTTCCAGGTCAATATCCCCTCCCGTCGCCGATTACTAGCGGTTCGAAAAACATGCGGTTCCTCTGCACCACACTAGAATATGGCCTCTAATTTATTGTAAGCTCAATCAATCAATCAAATTTTATTTCGTCACAACAAAAATAATAATCTCAATACAAAGTTGAAAAAAAACATATTGATCAATATTAAATAAACACGAAAAACAACTCTGTCAAAACAAATAACATGTTTGGCGCTGCCTGCAAAACCGAAGTTTGAGTGCTGGCAGCGAGTATCGATATTATTATCAATATAAAACATTTCAATGAAGAAATTAATAGATGAAACAAGAATGAATATACATATGAAAGGAAATATAAATAAAAAGGAAAAGTAAATTCAAACGTGTAATTTAAAGCACTAAAATATATAAGTAGCCTAATTACTGAATGATGAATTCCATTATGTGGCTTAGAAGATAAATATTACAATAGTATTATATTTTGTGGTCAGAAAATAAATTAAAAATCTCAGAGTAGAAGACAGAGAATGAATCTGAGAAAATATATTTGAGGTTTGGAAGAAAAATAAAAAGTAACTGCAATAAAAGAAATATAGGATAATTAAGTGAAGGTGGAATTTACTAGTGCATTATGTGTGAATGGATTGCAAGATATTCACTGAATTTATCCATTCTGCTATCTTTTAATACTGTCTATAAAGCGGATTGTCACATATGAGTATCAGTGAACGTATCCGACACAGTGAGAGTATAATTCCTATGAGCCCCAATGGGACTATCCATACTAAGCCCGTCGTTGCGAGTATGTATAGCCCCATAAGAACACATGGGGATTATATTCTCACTGTACCTCACACGTTCACTGATACTCATATATATGACAATCCTGCTTTATTCAGCTGTAATAATTTACTGTTGTGGTATTTACTGTTTATTTATTTTATTTCACTAAGATGTTTGTAATGTTTTTAGAAATCTTGGACTTTGGCTACCCGCAGAACTCTGACACCGGAGTGCTGAAGACTTTCATCACACAGCAGGGTGTCAAATCACAGAGCAAAGAGGAACAGGCCGATAGTCCTAGTAGTTGTTTTTGGTGAAGCTATGTGACGCTGGTAGTCTCTCATACTGTGCCCTTCTTACACTCCCAACAACACACTAATAATAGACAGTGTATAGTGTCTATGTTGCAAATGAGAGTGTTAACTGAAGCCGATAGTCCTAGTAGTTGTTTTTGGTGAAGCTATGTGACGCTGGTAGTCTCTCATACTGTGCCCTTCTTACACTCTTACACTCCCAACAACAACTAATAATAGACAGTGTATAGGGTGTCTATGTTGCAAATGAGAGTGTTAACTGAAGCCGATAGTCCTAGTAGTTGTTTTTGGTGAAGCTATGTGACGCTGGTAGTCTCTCATACTGTGCCCTTCTTACACTCCCAACAACACACTAATAATAGACAGTGTATAGGGTGTCTATGTTGCAAATGTGAGTGTTAACTGAAGCCGATAGTCCTAGTAGTTGTTTTTGGTGAAGCTATGTGACGCTGGTAGTCTCTCATACTGTGCCCTTCTTATACTCCCAACTACACACTGATAATAGACAGTGTATAGGGTGTCTATGTTGCAAATGTGCGTGTTAACTGAAGCCGATAGTCCTAGTAGTTTTTTGGTGAAGCTATGTGACGCTGGTAGTCTCTCATACTGTGCCCTTCTTACATTTCCAACAACACACTAATAATAGACACTAATTAAGATTTTTGGGTGGCTCTTTGGAGTAAGTGATAACGCGCAGGTCTATTAATCAATAGAACCAGAGTTCGAATCTCGACCGGGGCGAACAGACGATTTTGTACTTTCCAACGCACCATTGCTACTGAAATGACATACTATGGACCGTCTGTCAACATTTGTTCCAGGTCAATATCCCCTCCCGTCGCCGATTACTAGCGGTTCGAAAAACATGCGGTTCCTCTGCACCACACTAGAATATGGCCTCTAATTTATTGTAAGCTCAATCAATCAATCAAATTTTATTTCGTCACAACAAAAATAATAATCCTCAATACAAAGTTGAAAAAAAACATATTGATCAATATTTAAATAAACACGAAAAACAACTCTGTCAAAACAAATAACATGTTTGGCGCTGCCTGCAAAACCGAAGTTTGAGTGCTGGCAGCGAGTATCGATATTAATTATCAATATAAAACATTTCAATGAAGAAATTAATAGATGAAACAAGAATGAATATACATATGAAAGGAAATATAAATAAAAAGGAAAAGTAAATTCAAACGTGTAATTTAAAGCACTAAAATATATAAGTAGCCTAATTACTGAATGATGAATTCCATTATGTGCTTAGAAGATAAATATTACAATAGTATTATATTTTGTGGTCAGAAAATAAATTAAAAATCTCAGAGTAGAAGACAGAGAATGAATCTGAGAAAATATATTTGAGGTTTGGAAGAAAAATAAAAAGTAACTGCAATAAAGAAATATAGGATAATTAAGTGAAGGTGGAATTTACTAGTGCATTATGTGTGAATGGATTGCAAGATATTCACTGAATTTATCCATTCTGCTATCTTTTTAATACTGTCTATAAAGCTGGATTGTCACATATGAGTATCAGTGAACGTATCCGACACAGTGAGAGTATAATTCCTATGAGCCCCAAGGGACTATCCATACTAAGCCCGTCGTTGCGAGTATGTATAGCCCCATAAGAACACATGGGGATTATATTCTCACTGTACCTCACACGTTCACTGATACTCATATATATGACAATCCTGCTTTATTCAGCTGTAATAATTTACTGTTGTGGTATTTACTGTTTATTTATTTTATTTCACTAAGATGTTTGTAATGTTTTTAGAAATCTTGGACTTTGGCTACCCGCAGAACTCTGACACCGGAGTGCTGAAGACTTTCATCACACAGCAGGGTGTCAAATCACAGAGCAAAGAGGAACAGGCACAGATCACATCTCAGGTTGGTAGCACTGATATTTTTCAGTTTTTTATCAATTGGTGGCACTGCCATCTTTGTATTTTGGTTAGTAGTACCATAGAGAAACCATAGACCAGTTATAGAATAGACACGCTGGGAAGTCTAGCCTCTGAAGCCAACATCTACTGCCATTTCGCCAAATCGTGACGTCATCATCGAATAGAAAACTTTCAGATTGTGTCTATTTCAGAAGGATGTAAATTATTATTGATTAAAATGGTAAACTCCCACTGCGCTACCGGTGGAATAGACACAATCTGCTATGGAAAACAATGTAAACATACAACTCTACAGAAAAGTTTTCTATCTGATGCTGACGTCACGATTTGGAGATATGGCAGTAGATGTTGGCTTCATTCACTTTCAGTATGAATATACAATGGGCCGTGTCTATTCTATAACTGATCTAAGAGAGAAACAATAGCATAAGTAGATATCCCATGGTATAGGGCGTTATGTAGCAAATTTTACTATTATCTCAAGCCGATATAGTCCACGTAGTTCTTTCCCGTCAAGCTTTATGACGCTGGTAGTCTCTCATACTGTGCCGTTCATACACTCTTACCCGGTCAAAACAGTAAAAATCGACAATAATCGGCTTGAGATAACAGTAAAATTTGCGACATAAACGCCCTATACCATGGGATATCCACTTACGCTATTGTTTCTCTATGGTAGTAGGCCTACTTAGTACTGCTATCTTCGGATTTTTCGTCGTATCTTTCGAATTGATTAGTGGAAACTATCATAAAATTATTGAATTTCTCGACCATTTTAAACCACTTTAATCAATAATTGACCGAACGAAGTGAGGTCTAAGATTCAAGTCGACGGTTTGACATTTCTCTTAATGTTTAAATGTTTATATGTTGCGCATTTACGGCGAAACGCGGTAATAGATTTTCATGAAATTTGACAGGTATGTTCCTTTTTAAATTGCGCGTCGACGTATATACAAGGTTTTTGGAAATTTTGCATTTCAAGGATAATATAAAATGAAAAAGGAGCCTCCTTCATACGCCAATATTAGAGTAAAAATAACACTATAGAATTATTCATCATAAATCAGCTGACAAGTGATTACACAGATGTGTGGAGAAGCCAATCAATTACTGTATTGAATAAGGTCTATAGTTTCAATCAAAGACATTAAAGAGGTATGCATTTTCAAGCTGGGTTTACACCAAAGTTATTAACAAAATGGTTATAGCTTAATCCTTATAGATTCTATTAGATTGAACGGAAGTTGACAAACACATATGTTCATCATGTGTATGATAAGTTATGTTCAATCTAATATTAATCTATGAGGATTGAGTTATTAACATGTTTTTAATAAATTTGGTCTGATCGCAGCTTTAAGGTCTTTGGTTTCAATATTTTGTTTTGCAGTCATGGTATTATTATGCGTGCCCATCAGTATCAATATTCTCACATTCGAAAAACTATTTAATAGGTGAATGAAAATAAACAAATGAAGTAAATAATGCTGGAGAAATTATAATATTTTTGATTCTAAAAAATTAATTTTTATCAGATAGAAAGATCATCACGGAACTGGATGAATTATATCATATGGAATACAAA
This sequence comes from Nilaparvata lugens, assembly GCF_014356525.2. Taxonomy (NCBI): domain Eukaryota; kingdom Metazoa; phylum Arthropoda; class Insecta; order Hemiptera; family Delphacidae; genus Nilaparvata; species Nilaparvata lugens. The sequence goes on from NW_024094281.1 coordinate 9,336, forward strand.
TTCAAACGTGATCTGAGTTCGTTAACATTTAAAACAGTTGACATCTGGTACTTGTGGATGAGATACTGCGTGTGGTCTACTGTTCACAGAACTACTAGTTTATGGAGCAATGGAAGATGTTAGCAACGAACAGATTTGGATCGTAGGCTGCCAACCAATTAAACGATTGAGCTGAAAGAAGTAGATGGGTGGGATATTTGAATATACTTCACCAATAATGGAAGGTCATCTGTTGAGAGTGGGCCGATTTATGCAGCTAAACACAATATTATATTATCGCACTTCAAATTTCAATATCGGGGAACCGAGCTTCGCTCGTTATTTATTTATTATTTATCCGTGGATAGAATCACAAATCATATAAATATGATTAGGAAGGATAACAACAGGCTTGGCCCAAATCTATTCCATTCCTAAATTTTGATAAATTAAAAAAAATGTCCAAAAAATAGGTTATGTTCCTACTGTAAAACGTTCAAGTTCAATTTTCGTCCAAAATATATATAAGCTAAACATTTTGAATTTGGCTATTTTTCAAGTCTTATAAACCAGTTTATCAGTGTTCTTAGACCAAATCTTATTATTCTTATGTAATTTCACTTGGATTCAATTAATCAAAACAATTCTTTCCTAGATCTTTGATCAGATCTTAGAAGTTCGTCGATTGTATCCAACATTGTTTGAGTGTATTATTATCGATTATATTGTATATTTGTATCAATATTGTGTTAGTTTAGTGTATTTTTCTCTAGGATTACCAATTTTGATATTTTGCAGGTTACTGGTCAGATAGGCTGGCGACGCGAAGGTATCAAATACAGACGCAACGAACTTTTCCTGGATGTTCTGGAGTATGTTAACCTCCTCATGTCCCCTCAAGGTAAACATATTTTCATTCTATTTTAGTCTGAGATAATTCAGTCATTCAGTCTATCGGACCTTGAAGGCAACCGTCCACTGAACCGATTTCGTCCGAACTAGCATCGGCCGAAAACTACCGAACTCGTCCGAACGATCCCCAACAAACAAAGCTATAGATGCTCGTCCATTGCAACAGGTTCATACGGTCGATCAATTTTCAATCCGAATTGAATGGGATTTTCCGGTTCTATCCGGCCGAACTAACTAGTCGAGCTGAGACATCAAAGTGTTCCTAACCTAAAATTGTTTCACAGTTTTGTTTTTAAATTTGTTCTGTTTTATAAAGTTGTAACTATGGGACAATGAAAAGATGATAATTTGGTTCAAGAGCATGTTCCATTATGGGATATGCGAGACAAAAGATATCATCGTCGTGATGTTCAAAGGAATCTGTGACAAAGATTGCTGAACAAATAGTATCTGAAGGTAAGATTATTGTAATGAATAACTAATTTAGTGGATATTTGTTTATTCAATTTTTAAAATCTCAATATAATCAATGTTTATGAAAAATGTTGGTGGCTATGATAGTAGCATAGAGAAACAATAGCGTAAGCAGATATCCCATGGTATAGGGAATTTATGTCGCAACTTCTACTGTTATCTCAAGCCGATTACTGTCGATTATTGTCAATTTTCACTGTTTTGTTGGGGTGATAGTGTATGAACGGCACAATTTGAGAGACTACCAGCGTCACACAGCTGCATGGGAAGAACTACGTGAACTATCGGCTTGGGATAACAGTAAAAGTTGCGACATAAACACCCTATACCATGGGAATCTACTTATGCTATCGTTTCTATATGATAGTAGTTAATTCAATTGTTATTCAATATTCAATAGTTCAGCCAACTAATGAACTAGACTGACGTAAACGGTTCCAATGGTCGACCGTGTTCGGCCGAATTAACGGCCGGCAGATTCGTCCGATCCAACGGCCGAACGGATCGGTTGAATACGGTACCAGTGGACGGTGATATCTTTTGTCTCGCATATCCCACAATGGGTCATGCTCTTGAACCAAACTTATCAACTTTTCATTGTCCATAGTTAAAACTTTATAAAACAGAACAAGTTGAAAAAACAAAAACAAACAAGACTGTGAAACAATTTTGAGGTTAGGATGATGTTGTCTCAGCTCGACTTCGGCCGGATAGAGCCGGAAAATCTAATTCAATTCGGATCGAAAACTTGATCGACCGGAGACGGCCGTATGAACCTGTTGTAATGGACGAGCATCTATAGCTTTCTTTGTTGGGGGATCGTTCGGACGAGCTCGGTAGTTTTTGGCCGATGCTAGTTCGGACGAAATCGGTTCCAGTGGACGGCCCACCTTGGACTACTTGGTGGAAAATTTATGACAGCATATTGTATCACTTTTTGCTATTAGAAAAAACGACTAGCAGTCAGATATTTTAAATAAAGAATTAATCACTCACTGTGACGAGATATTTCAGCAGGTCCGCCATCTTCTTGGTTGTACTCATAGACAAGTAGAAGGATAGGATGGCAATTTTTAGTGTGCTGTTGGTGTCTATTGGATTAGTGTCTGTTGGTGCTGTTGGTGTCTATTGGTGTCTATTGGGTTCGTTGTGGCTGAGAAGATAATCAAAGAGGATGTGGGATTTGAAGTTGGTTTGTCCGTTCAATATACATTGTCTATTGCTTTTAAATTGGGTGTATATCTCAAACTGTTCTATTGTGTCCAGTTCTGGTCCTTTGTTTTTTATGTGTATGATTCTCCTTCCAAAGTTATAATAACCTTTAGAAATAACAAATATCAAACTTTTTTGTAACTATTGAATATGTATCTTTTTTTTAGTGAATACCTTTCCCTCTTATTCTCAATGTTTTTTGAACTGATTCCTGAATTAAACTACGTGATTTTCCATTTTTTTTATATTGTATATAAATTTCAATATGCTAAGCATAGTGGATACTGTTTACATAAATTATTATGCTATGATTATCATCATTTTATAATCATGAGTTGTGCTGCTGTTCAATATTTGTAATTATATTTTGTACATTTCTATTTTCACGAATTATTGCAATTAACTTTAACTGTCTGTATATTTAATATTAATTTCTTTCATTTTATAGAGTAGTTTTTCAACATCCTGTTTCCCTCGATATTGTTATTATGTTATTTATAGCGACTCATTCCTGCGCTCAGGTTAAACCTTTGCAGGGATTTTTTCTTCTCAATGTGTCTTGTAAATTGTCATATGAGGATTAGGTTAGACAAGTTTTGTGAAAATGTTGTATTTTATACTGTAAATTTGTTTTTTGAAGAATAAATGATTTTGATTTGATTTTGATTTGATTTGATTTGTTGATCAGTATTTGTAGATCAGCATATTTGTAATTATTTACTCAATTACTGTTAAATTAATTGAACAAATTAATTTTATAATATAATTATTTGTGTTTTTTCTCGTTTCGCCTTCAGGTCAAGTACTCTCAGCTCACGTGGCAGGAAGGTGGTCATGAAATCGTACCTGTCAGGTATGCCTGAATGCAAGTTCGGAATCACGACAAGCTAGTCTGGACTCGAAAGGAGGCACGCGAGGAGGAGGAGGAGGTGGGGTAACGGTAGTGGCAAGCGGGAGGAAGTGGGGGAGGTGGGATGATGGGCGGAGAGGAGGCGGGCGAAGTGGGAAGCCGGTGGTGTTATAGACGACTGTCAGTTCCACCAGTGTGTCAAGTTGTCCAAATTCGAAACTGAGCACTCGATCAGTTTCATTCCGCCGGATGGAGAGTTTGAACTCATGAGGTGAGTCGAAAATAGAAATA
>NW_024094282.1:0-9859 GCF_014356525.2 Nilaparvata lugens
TTACATTCAAACAGCAATATAATATACGTGCTCTGAAGCTCAAACAAAACTTTGATCTCTGATTTTTCTTCAGAGACATCTCAATTCAACTGGTACAGTGTTGGATAGATAGATAGATAAATACATTGTTTTGATAGATACAATATCATTCTCAACTATGAACGATTGGGAGAGGAACAACACAGTGATTCATATGAATTGAATGAATAAATAATGATAAAAAGGATTTGAATGAATCAGAAAGTGACTTCATATCATAATGAAGCTCTAAATTGACAAAACAGCTCAATCCTTTTATTAACCACACACATGGAGGATTCATAAATTTCAATGGATCATTATGAAGCAACTAGTTATAAAACATTCATAGACAACCATTTCTCTCAAATGGATAAATATTGATCAAAATTGATTTGAATGAATCAGAGTGTGACTTTATATCATAATGAAACTCTCAAGCGACAAACAGTCCAATCCTTTTATTAACCACACACATGGAGCTTTCATAAATTTGCAATGGAGCTATAAATTTTCATTCATGAAGCTATTATAAAACATTCATAGACAACCAATTTCTCTCAAATGAATAAATATTGATCAAAATTGATTTGATGAATCAGAGTGTGACTTCATATCATAATAAAACTCTCAAGCGACAAACAGTCCTATCCTTCTATGAAACACACACAAGGAGCATTTATAAACTTGCCATGGATCATTCATAAAGCAACTATATAAAACATTCATAGACAACCAATTCCTCTCTATTTTCCGACCGCAGTAGGAGAATAGGTCAGTTATAAGCCAGACACTAACCTACAATACACAGGTTACAAGAATAGTTTATTCAATGCAAAGATGACTGTCTTTTATCGATTTGAAGCAGCCACAACAACCCTCTTTCCAAACTGTCAGTACTGATTGGATGGGAAGCATTGATATTATACATGAGTAATACTGACAGTTCGTAGTGAATCTCTAACTATAGACAGCGATTTGGAGTTATTCTGACGACTTTAGTGCTTTATTTGAATTATTACAGTGGGAGTGGTACAGTGTGGTCTAAGGAGTTCAAGGTTACCACAGAAGAATGATAGAAGATAGAGTAAGATAAATTTTATATTATTCTTGTGAATTCAACACGATTTTCAGTTTCTTACATCATAGATAAGCAGTGTTGATAATGATGATTTTATAAACCAAAAATAGGTGTAAGTGCACGTCCAGTGCCAACATACCTATTATCAAATTGTTGTTTGGGGTTGATTTAGTATGTTATTTTGAGCACAATATCACACTAATTAAACGGCGCTCACTATTGTTTTTTAAATAAACTAAGTTCAAAGTAGCACAATTTAACATGCATTTAACCTATGAGTAGCAACCATTTTGATTATTTAAATTATCAAATTATGATATTCTTAATCTGAGTTTTCCTAACCCAAAGCTTTTCCTAACCTAAGCTTTCCTAACATAAAGCTTTTCCTAACCCTTAAGCTTTTCCTAACCTACAGCTTTCCTACCTTAGCTACTTATGGTTGCTACCTATAGGTTAAATGCATGTAAAGTTCTGCTACTTTGAACTTAGTTTATTTAAAAAACAATATGAGCGCCGTTTAATTTTGTGATTTTGTGCTCAAAATAACTACTAAATCAATCCAACCAAAAATTTGATGACAGGTATGTTGGCACTGGACGTGCACTTTAGCCCCATTTTTGTGATTTTGTGCTCAAAATAACATACTAAATCGATCCCAACCAAAAATTTGATGACAGGTATGTGGCACTGGACGTGCACTTTAGCCCCAAAAATAATTCTTTCAAATTAACACTAATTAAAGACAGATGGTTCAATCCAGCTTGAAGAAACCCCCAAAAACAAGACAAATACAAATTCATAATAATATTGTAATAGAAAAATAAAAACGAAGACGTAATAAATGTATGTAAATACTCACAAGGAGAATTGTATTTCTCGTCACTCATGTACATCACATGAACTGATACAAGATAAGTCACAAGACAGATACTGATTAAAAAATTGTCAACGTGACAATCTTTAATCTTGAAATGTATAAAAACTTGAAATCTTCCAAAAAATTTAAAAACCTTGAAAAAGTTGTGAGAATTTAAAATTGCGGTTAAACAGAAACGCGGTTAAAAACTTGAAATGAGGATTTGTAAGTTTTAAAAAGATTCTGATATTATCAATTAAATTGAACAGAGACGCGAATCACAGTTAAAAATTCACAAAAACCCGAATAATCTCACGGATTAAAATATTTATAAAAACTGGATCAGATAAGAAGGAAACGACTTTAATAAAAACACAAAATTATATGAACTTTTTCAAGATGTAAACAAAATTAGAGTTTTCTGATAACATCATCAGCTGTCTTCACAGAAGCCTACTAGATTATAATATAGAATTTTCAATTTTAGGGTACAAAATTATTTTTTATTCATGGGATCGAAACGTTTATAAAAATTAATCAGGGGACCTCTTCAAAAGTTTATCAGGTTCATGAAAAGTTCCAAGGCAGGGAGGACCTAATTTCATGTCAGTTACATCCAAAATACAGTCAAAGATGAATAGTTAGCCTCAAGTCCCAACTTGTTTTATTGAGAGTAGGCCCCCAGAATAAACAGGCCCGGTTAAAAATTAAAACGTTTTTGTGAAGAAGGCTTCTCTGATTGGTTTACGTGGCATTTAATCACGATTAAAACTTGAGAGGCTTTTCTGCAACCGGGACTAAGTTTCATAAGACTTGACAAGACGAACATGGATAGGCCTAATATTGGAACTTATCATTCCAAATTACAAAGTTATTTGAATCGACAACCTATTTCGGACTATGTGTTATCTAAATTTGGGTCAGGAATAGCACAAGGTTACCTTATTTTTCCTCTCCCTATCATTTTGATAATGTACTTATTGTATAAATGAATAAAGAATAAAGTATTGTAGCTTTAGCTTTCATGATAACAATGTGGCAACTCATAGTCAAATCCATATATTTAAACTCTCCTTCAAGAATTCCAGTATACACTTTCAACGATAAGCTTCTGTAGCCTTGTGATAACAATGTCATTCTAATAAAGTTATTTATATGGTAGGTAAAGTACATAGTTATGTAAATATGATTCATAAGATGATAATGAGAATTCTGATAACAATGTCACCCTGATAAAGTTGAACCCGGTATGGTAGGTAAAGTACATAGTTAAGTAAATATGATTCAAAAGATGATAATGATAGTTCTAATAACAATATCAGTCTGATAAAATATTTATATAGTAGCTATAGTACATGAGAAATATGCATGAGAAATTTTCCTTGTCCAATCTCCTCTATAGACGATAAACTTTCAACTATGACAATCAACTATTTTCTACAGCAACATAAATTGAACAATTGTGCTACAAACTAAATAGTATGACCTGCTTTCAACCGCCTATAGACCTACTTTCGGATAGCTTTAATCTCTAATCTGGCCACTAATTATATGTAATGTTGCCCACAGCCTGTGATCTACGCTTCAACCGATTTAATCACCCAGTGTTGAAACCTTTAAGTGAAACTCTGTTACAATCGTTCAGTTTGAAACAGAAAGCTTTCAGGATATATAAAGGTGCGTACAGATTTACGCGCCGCGAACATGAGAAATTCACATTCAATCAGCTGATGCCAAGCTTTTCATATCTGTTTCTTACCGTTTCTGTAAAAATACAATTATAGTCAGCTGATTAAAAGGAATTGCTCATGTTCGCGCGCGTATATGTGTACGCACCTCATGAATCGAGCCTCGTTCACAACAAATTTAAGCTAACAAATGTATTTCTTGATTGTCTATTATTTTTATGATTCATAGTCTACATTGTATTGTTTTCAATTTGACAAAATAAATTTGATTTTGATTTTTTTTAATGTTTTGGGGAAAAGCTTTGTTTTGTAAAAAGACTATAGAATTTGATAAATTTGTCTTGCCCGGGCAAGATATTTTCTCTGGTCAATCCCGTGTTTTGGATGGACACTTCAAGTCGTCGGTCCCGGCTGCCTGAAAACAATTGTTAGGTCATGTGAGAGGCCCTGAAATTGAACAGGTGCGACCTGAAATCTCTGTCACCAGACCTGAGCCACATGATGCTGATGATATTCCAGATAACTTGTTGTTTTTAAGTTTGAGTATCTTTTCTAGTTTTAACATTTTCAATTATTAATAAAGTATTTTTCAGTTATCAGTGATGATTAAAACCCTAAAGAGACACACTGGGATGTTTCACACCCCAGGGATTTTTTCTTTTGTTCTGCAGTTGACAATAACGAACAGATTGGAAATTTTGCCCAGTCTAAATTAGGTTTGTAACATTGTCAAGAGCTCTCCACCACTCTCAGTCAGTTAAAGCATTCTACAAGGTCACCAGCTCATCTTGTTCTTCGTTTGGGGTGTCTAACACTAACACCCCAGAGTGTCTTTTACGTTGGACTTTATCAAATAATTTTATTACAAAGATTTACTTGTATCCACCACTACGAATGTGGTATGGGATGATGGATCAGAGTGGAATAAATGCTATGATTCTCTACAACTTGAGGTTCAAAACAATAAAATGAAGAGACGTGAGTTTTTGATGAAGTTGTATGGCCATAGATCAAGCCATTCCTTCAAACCAGATTAGGAGCTCCAACACTCAGGCGGAACATACGTAGGCCTACTTCTAAAATTAGTATAAATATTTATAAGCAGTGCTTTACTTTCGATTTCTGTATTCACTTGGAACAAAAATGATTAAAAATTATTAATTATGGGCTAAGTTCTTGTTTTCTCTATATTTTCAAAGAACATGCAAAATTAATTGGGGTGTTCAACACCCCAGTGTATCTATTGTTTTAGCATAAATAGTGTGTCTCTGTAGGGTTAAATGAATTATATTTAATTTGGTTTTCAACTTTTCTAAATTCCTAGTTTATATATATTTTGGACTCAAAATTGGGCAAAAATCATGAAGTGTAAACATAATATTTTGGCAATTTCTATCTGAATTTGGAAAGGAAAAGTTTTTGGCTTTAAGCCTGTTGTTCCCTCTCCCAATCATTCATAGTTGAGAATTTATTGTATCTATCAATGTACAAATAAATGATAATGATGATATAGAATGGACATAGCCAACTTTAGGACAGCAGAACCAATGGCAAGTGATTTTGAAACTCAAACTAGTAGTTTGTGAAGCTGGTACTCACGTAGTAACCCTTCCAACTTATAAAAATAACTGACTAAATTAGATGAAGATATGAGAACCACTTCTATTGCTTGAAGATTTTCAGAAAAAAGAATAGAAGAGAAAAATCACAGGAATAATAAATATTCCGAAGTACTCCTTCAAAATTCTATTTTCAAATTCAAAATATTTTTTTTTTTAATTTTTAAAAATTCAAAATATTTTTAGATTCAAAATTCCGAAGTACTCCTTCATCAATCTATCTATGACAAAAATACAGTATTGTCACCACAATCTTTTCTCCGCCACAGTATAAGTTTTCTTTGACACAATCTATCCAAGAAAACACTTGAGTACGAGGATCATCACTCAGTGACGATTTTCTAAATAGAACCACTATTTTTTTAATCAAACCAAGCTAAAACTGCATTAACCTCAAACAGAGAGGCTCTCAACAAGTTATTCCCGATCGTAATTGACTTCCAAACAGCCAATTAAACGCAACGTATGAGTTGTTCAACTCTAACCCAACTAAAAATAACTGAATACATCTTCCCACTACCTCGACTCAGTTGAGGAATTCAAGCGCCATCATACTGATCGTATATACTGAGAGCAAGAATTCAAGAACCTAATGTACTTCCAAAATTATGATTCATTTTCAAATCATATCCAATGTATGAATTCTAAAAATATGGGTATAATATGACTATGATAAATTCAAATTTATGATGATGTACTTGTTGTATAGATCAATAAAGAATAGAAAGAATAGAATGGAAATTTCAATGAAACATTTTCCTTGTAATTAGATATCTATGAGTTCATTAATTTCTGTTTCATTGTATTGTATAACGTATTCCTGGTTTCAAAGTATTTCTAGAGTTGTCTTAAACATGGAACATACCAACATTCTTTATATTCACTCCTGCCTATTATAGTAGAAGAGTTTCTACAGACTCGTTTCAAACTTGGCTAGGCGCACACCCGTTAGTCAAGACAAGACAAGACATGGACAAGACAAGACATTTCTTCTTCTTCTTCCTCTTCTCCGACATCATCTTCTTCTTCTTTCCTTTTTGTCTTCTATTTCTACCCGTACTTCTACTACTACATTGCTTCTTTTTTTCTTCTTCTTCACCATCACTGTAGACATTATCAGACACGTTTAGTCACAATACTTCACATAGTTGCTTATGAAGACATGTCTAATTGCAATGACTAATCAGTGTGAGTTGCGTCATAAGCAACAATGTGAAGTATTGTGACTAAACATGCCTGATCATGTCTTGTCTTGACTAACTGGTGTTAACACAGAAAAAGGAACCCTTGTCCTAGATGTTCTCTACTCCGTGCTCTCATCTACTATAGTAGGCCTACTGTAGAAGAAATTTTATAACATAAAAGAGTCTCTCGTCTCTTATTTAGATTATGACAGAATTATAAAACGTATTCAAGAATACAAAATATTGTCAAATATCTTGAAATTAAATATCTGGAGCAATTGAAACTATCTCAAATCTTCAACAGATTACAACTTACTAAGATTTATGAGTTAACTATAATCATATCAATTTTCAGTTATACAGAAGCCTCCCATGTCACAAGAAGCTATACGAATTGTTTTTTTACACAAATTTTATTCAACTATTCATTTCCCATGACGGATCATAAGAATGGTATGAATCATTACACTACCAATAAGATTAGACATTAGAATATTGACTCCATCAGATATATAGAAGAATAAAAGGAGCATACCAGACAACCAAATGCAAAAACTAGTATGGACTAATACAGTAAGAGGAAATTGCCCATACAAATCTACAGAACACTACAAAATAGCAGAACAAATAGCATGGATTCCGTGGGAAGATTGCTTATACATTCGTAGCTACAATATACATGAAAAAACCAATGATTGAATAATAACCATGCAATGCAGATTCGTCCCCCCTTATTTTACGAAGCATCTTTTTCGTCATTATAATTTTTTCTTCTCATTCAACACAATTTTTCTCTCTTCTTCTTCTTCTTCTTCTTCTTTCCTTTTCGTCCTCTATTTCTACCCGTACTTCTACTTCTACTACTACATCACTTCCTATTTCTTCTTCTTCTTCATCATCAATTTATTCTACTACTTTCCCTCCTTCACCTCCTTTTCCTTCTCTTTCTTCAACCTCTTCTCATGCTTCTCAATTTCTCCTCATCGCTTCTTCCTCTTCTCACTTCTCAGTCATCTCATCTTCGTCTTGAACTTTATCCAACATCTACTTCTACTTCTCTTTCCTTATCTTCAGTCTTCCTCTTTCCCTGCTCTCCCACTCTTTCAAATAATTCCTCAACTTCTTCTTCTTCTTCTACTACTACTACTACTACTCATTCTCGTACCCTTTAATCCTCATCTCATCTACTCCTATTCGTCCTCCTTCCCTTCCTTTTTCGTCTTCTTCTCATTCATTCTTCATCCACTTCCTCCTCACCTTCCTCCTTCTCCTACACCTCCTCCTCGATTTCAACTCATATCCTCCTACTCATCCATTTCCTTCCAATATCATCTTCCTTCCTCGCTTCCTCTCTCACTCAACAACCATAATATTTTCCCATAGCCTTCTTTCACCAACAAAAATAACTCCTATATTCATAATCTCTCTATCTATCCCCAATCATCTTTTGGTAGAGTTAGTGGGGAGGATATTTTTAATATTCTTTCCGAAGAATGGACATTGATATGTCCAAAGCTCCGCCAATTTATGTAGATGTATAACAATATGATTAGTATCTATAGTTATTATATACAAACTGCTTTTTCATATCATATACAGTTCAATAATTATTTTCTTAGTCTATATTATGTAAATTCATCTATAATTTTGCTGTATGTAAGCTATTGTATATAATGTATAAGCCAGTATATATTGTAATCTACATAAATAAAGTACTCAATCAATCAATCAATCAACAACCAAAATATTTTCCCACAGCCTTTTTTCACCAACAAAAATAACTCCTATATTTATAATCTCTCTATCTATCCCCAATTATCAAAATATTCATAAATCTCACGTTTCAAAAATTTAAAAACCAAGACATATTCATATAGATTATATTAAAGTCGATATAGCAAGATCCACATTATTCAGTCAGCATTGGTTGGATGAGAAGCATTGATCTTATTCAAAAGTAATTTATTCTCACAATATGACCACAGAATAGATACAGAATGGAAACTTGTAATCAAACGCCTATCTAACCAATGCTTTTTACATGACCCCAATACTAAACACGTCACGTGACCTGGGAAGTTCAATCCTGGTCTTCTGATTGGCTCGTGGCAGTGAAAGAGATCAATTGATCCGGATCATTAAAGTGATCCGACCTACCATCAATACTAATCGGCCTTCTAACAAGATGGCGGATTTGGCGTCAGGGTATAGCCAAGTTTTCCGTACTGTATGTATACTGTGATATGACGTCTGTCTCACTATTTCAATATTACATTTGTAGAGAGCTCAACAGATTTTGTCTATTTTTCATGCGTTTGTATGTGATTAAGAATTATTCTTTCACAGGTTGCGTTTGTCTATTATAGACTTATTTTACATATTTCTCTTCAAACTTGAATTTCCTACAAGTTCTGTAAAAAAATATTCTATATTTATTGTACATTTATTGTAAATCAGCTTCAAACCTTAAAGAAACTTGTTTTTAGGGACCAAGTTTCACGTATTTCATCACATATCTTAAAAATTACTAAAGCTACAGGTCTGGAAACGGTTTTATTCAATTTCATTTTACATACAGTACGCTAAATTGTAATTATCATCTTCATCTTATCATCTTAATTTTTTTATTTATTTATTTGCAATACAAAATGACTAATGTAATAACATTGGTAGATAAATATACGTAGTCCTTGTGCTATTTTCTTCCAAATTGTAGGTGACACAGCCCAAGATGAGGTTAGCATTTCACGTGTACAATTTTCACAAAATTCTAGTCCAAAATAAACATGAAAACTATAAATTTTGAATTTAGAAGGCTTGAATTAATGAATTGATTAGAAATATTCCACTCAATTAACAGCCAACAAATAACAGTAGGGCTTCGTTTCAGCAGGGTAACTGAAATTCAGACGAAATCTTTCACCCGGTATAACTTGGTAACTAAGCATTTTCGGACTTATGTAAATTAGAACGGTTTTTCTTCTTTTAATGTGAGGAATCACGCCCTAACTTATGGGCACCTTTTTCCAGAACACTGTGTATATTATTATCCATTGAATAATATCTTCCCTCATCTCCCACTACTTTACATTAAAATGAAAAACCCTCAAATCACAATAAATTTAGGCTGCCTATGTTCTGCTCCGAATTCACGAGACAAACACAACACAAAAACTCCACAAACACAAAAGATGGCCGACAATGACAACACACCAAAAAACAACACAAAATTCGAAAAAATAACACCGCAACGAATTGCAAATATCCAACTACAGTGAGACATTCACTCAAACTGTCAGCATTGGTTAAATGGGAAGCAACTATGCTACTCATATAAGGATTACTGACAGGTTGATGTGATACATACACTGAAGACGCAACGAGAGGTGAGAAAGATAAAAATCTTCTTTCGC
>NW_024094283.1:0-10710 GCF_014356525.2 Nilaparvata lugens
TTGCTAATCAAACACTGCCATTATAACGTGGACCTCACTATACAAAATATCTTCCCATACAATCAAATTATTAAAATTGAAATCTTTGACAACATTATTTTCATCCTTTGATAATTATAGAAAGTATAAAGAACTATTATTGTCATTGGTTTAAAAGACTCCTCTATTCTGTTGAAATATATTGAAGAGACCAATAGAATGTATAGAAATGTAAATGTCTGCCATTAAAATGTCCTCAAGCTTTTATCTTGTAATTATATTTGCTATTAGTAGCCATTATAATGGAATGTCAGCTTGAGTAAAGTCGGCAGAAGACTGAGATCAAAAGTAAACAAAGATTTAGTAAATGGATTCAGAGAGCTTCCCATTAATAGGCTACTAAATAACTCCAATTCTGTTGTTGGAAATTAGAAATAACTGGCGAAACATTGTTTGCGCGCCATTTGAAAGAATTTAGCTGAAATTCTTCTTCGAATTCAGTTCTTGTCTTGATTTCTTTCAAGTAGCCTAATCCTGTTTCCTGAAATTTTCAGAGAAAATGTGCATAATTTTACTGTAGGGTCTACATAGCCAGTTCAGCAAGATCATATCGATTTTTTTATTACTGTACTCTTATTTTCAATCTTTGTATAGATTCAATACTGATTAAACTAGTAAGTCCAGTCTTCTGGACTTTTAAAATGCTTTTTAAATGTTTAATCTAACTTGCTGTTCTGTTGTAATACACTCTACTTCAGCTTTTATAACTTCTCAATTAGTTTAACTTGTTAGATGGTGGTTATTTAATATACTCTAGTTTTTATATAATTTTACTTTCCTTGCCCTATTACCTTAGGTAAGGAAAGTATTGCTTTCCGAAAAAAATCAAGGTACCCCAGTTTCTGAATTTCTATACGTTTTAAGGTCCCCTGAGTCCAAAAAAGTGGTTTTTGGGTATTGGTCTGTATGTATGGGTGTGTGTGTATGTGTGTGTATGAGTGTATGTGCGTCTGTGTACACGATATCTCATCTCCCAATCAACGGAATGACTTGAAATTTGAAACTTAAGGTCCTTACAATATAAGGATCCGACACGAATAATTTCGATCAAAATGCAATTCAAGATGGCGGCTAAAATGGAGAAAATGCTGTCAAAAACAGGGTTTTTCGCGATTTTCTCGAAAATGGCTCCAACGATTTTTATTAAATTTTTACCTGGAATAGTCACTAATAAACTCTATCAACTGCCACAAGTCCCATATCAGTAAAACTTTCAGGAGCTCCGCCCCATCTATGCAAAGTTTGATTTTAGATTCCCAATTATCAGGCTTCAGATACGATTTGAACAAAACATTTTCGAGTGGATAAGATTAAGCATGAAAATCTCTACAACTAATGTTCAGTAACATTCTCACCTAAAATTGAAAATAAGCTCGAAATTCGAGAAAATGTGATTATCCAATTGCAAACTGTTGGCAACTGTTGATTCTATTAAATGATTCACTATGAAGAGATAGCAGACCTCGTATGTCTCCAGCGTTATTGTCCTGTCACCAGCTGGCTCAGATCTTTGTTTATAAGTAGACTTGAGATGCGCGTGAACAATAGCGTCAGGTGATCAAATTTCATAACGGCAAGGAAAGTGCGCCACACCAGACTTTTAAATGTTTAATCTAACTTGCTTTTCTGTTGTAATAACTAGTTTTCCCAGTTTTTATAACTTCTGAATTAGTTTAACTTGTTTAAGATGGTGGTAATTTAATTTACTCTAGTTTTTATATAATTTTTGAATTAGTTCAAGATGGTGAATACAGTGTATTCCAATTCCGATGTTATAAGAATTAGAGTATAGACTATGGTGAATCCTTCCTGCATATCCCCATTTCTATGAGAAAATCCTAAAACTCTCCATTCTGTGCTTACGCCCTAATATTTTCCAAACTTATGCAATCAATAAATCTCCCTCCAATGTACAGTTCAATAATAGGAGTGGCCGTAGCCGAGTAGATCATATGCTGGCTTTATGATTCAGAGGCCCGGGTTCAATTCCCGGCCCGGGCAAAATATTTATCTCGGGCCACTCCCTAGTTTCGGATGGACAAGTAAAGCCGTCGGTCCCGGCCACGTAAAAAGCAGTCGTTAGGTCATGTCAGAGACCCTGAAATTGATCAGTTGCGACCTGAAAACTCTGACACCAGACCTGAGCCAGCCAGGTCACACGATATTATTATTAGTTCAATAATATTCTAATTTTTATCAATTTTACAAGTATATCTCAAATTTTTCCTTCATTATAATTTATGCATTGCTCCAATTTCTCCCTTCAATCTTTGAAGGTCTTCCTTGTAAATAACCTTTATTTTTGAATGCATTTTTTTTTTTAAATTCGTATGGCTTTTGTTGGTGGGGAGTCCCTTGCGGGAAGGTCAATGGGCCTTACGACTGTCATACTTCAGCCGGGACCGACAGTTTAACGTGCCCATCCGATAACACGGGAGTGATCTGGTTAAAAAACTTTTGGTATTGAGAGGGTTTGAACCCGGGATCTCTATGCTGCTACGCAGGCACTCTATCCACTAGACCACGGATCACTCCACTTGAAGGCATTTAAAAACTTTGAGCCCACAGAGATCTGCGATCCTATAGGTATCTATAGGTATCTATAGGTATCTATAGGTATCTGTATCTATCTATATCTTTGAGAGCAATTCATATTGATATTAGCTCCACTTTTCCCAATAAATTTCCAAATTCCTTCGCACGGCTCTAAAATTTCCCCACAATTCTAATATAAACCTAATCCTTCTAAATAACAAAACAAAGTAAAAAAATACAACCTCTCCCTTCTCCTGCTAAGATCTAATAAACATAGTTATGCACACAGGGATAGGCAAATCAATAGGCTTTGTAGATAGATATTGTGTATGTGTGTGTGTGCTTGCATGCTGGTACCGTTTTATGCGTATTTGTGCGTTTTCGTGCGTATAAGTGTGTTGCTTCATATACAGGATTGTGTGTGTTTGTAGTGGTGTGTGGCGTCATAAATCAGGCGATAAATCCAGGGGGTGCTTCGTGGTGGGGGGGGGGGTGGTTCAGCGCCGAAAAGAGCTAGGCGGTTTGGTATTTTATTGCGTTTAATAAATTCAGGTGGCCGTTTTGGACAGGGCTCGAAAATATTTTCTCGCATTCCTTCAGCTTAAACGTTGGTCGGGTGGTTTTTTCCTTCCGTTTGCGAACTGTGGAAAAAGCTAGCTGGAAATTTGAAGTTTGGTGTGGAATTACCGAAATTTTGTTTTCCTGGTTGATAATTGGTAAATTTTGTTTTATCCTTGAATTTTGAAACACTTTTGAAGTAAAATATGCACATACTATTAGCATTGACGTTCGTTTCGACCTGGTGTATCATCATCATCATCATCATCATCAGATTGGAGAATCAAACTCTCCAATTTATACTATTTAATTAAACAATAAACAACAGCTGTCGTTTTTCAACAGCTGTGCTTAGTGAGAGAAGTTGTGTGTATTTTTGGGTTCAAAATTTTACTATTAGCTCTGTGAACAGTAGACCTCGTGCTCAGTGAGTTACATTGACCTGTTGTTATGTTTTCTCAAAAATTAATAAATAATTTATCAATTAAAAATGTCTAGAAAAATCCTAAATAAACATAGATCTTTCTGTCCTATATCGTACCGTGACGTGTCGTCCCGGAATGTGAGTGTAAGCGCTGTTATCAGGTCTGGCTGCAACTGTCTACAACGTTGATGGAAAGATACAATTTTCAAGATGTTCGATGTATTTGAACGGGTAGTATTATAGTCAACTGTCTACTAACGTTGATGGAAAGATACATTTTCAAGATGTTCGATGTTTTTGAATGGGTAGTATTATAGTCCACTAGACAGCTGATTTATGATGAATAATTCTATAGTCTGATTTTTACTCTAATATTGGCGTATGAAGGAGGCTCCTTTTTCCTTTTATATTATCCTTGAAATGCAGTATTTCCAAAAACCGTGTACTTACGTCGACACGCAATTTAGAAAGGAACATACCTGTCAAATTTCATGAAAATCTATTACCGCGTTTCGCCGTAAATGCGCAACATAAAAACATTTAAACATTAAGAGAAATGCCAAACCGTCAACTTGAATCTTAGACTTCACTTCGCTCGGTCAATAAAATAACTTGATTAATTCAATATGAAGTGATAATTAAGTGTTATATTCAAATATAGTTTGGTGTTTTAATTTCTATAAATTCAAAATGTTCAGCTTATATATATAATTTTGAACGAAAATTGAACTTGAACGTTTTACAGTAGAAACATAACCTATTCTAGGACATGTTATTAATTTATCAAAATTTGGGAATGGAATAGATTTGGGCCAAGCCTTTTGTTGCTTCCTAATCATATTTATATGATTTGTGATTCTGTCCACGAATAAATGAATGAATGAATAAGTACATCATCAAAATTATAGGGAGAGAGAAAATAAGGTAACCTTGTGTTATTCCTCTCCCAAATTTAGATAAGGTTACACATAGTCTGAAAAACTTTAAATCTTGTAGTACCTTGTCTACTTCATTTACAGAGAAAATAGCATTTCAACAATTTTAAAATTACAAAGTTCCGTCATGATCACAAACCATTTTTACTGGAAAATATATCAACGGAACAAATTGGCACATGCAAAAATATTCTCATCCAACTTTGAAATGCTAACTCTTTGTGCGCCCTTTCAATTTCAGCCGGGCTATGATCAATAATTAATGCTAAGGTTTTCCCGTTTCGGAAAGCATAACAATTTGACGCGCCATGTACTGTGAAAATGGGAAAATTCGTAATGAAAGTGGAGCCTCTATCTCGGGGCTTCAAACGCGCCGTGCTCTATATCTATTTATATGAAAGCATATAGATATAGATATGATAACAGCATGGACTGGACTGCTTAATTATCTTTCTAGTTGGGAAGCAGCGGCTGAAAGCGCAACGGATAATGTTACTTTGTTTCTGCCGTCCTACAGAGCAAAGCAAACTAGATTATGTTGAGAGCTTTTCAATTTGGACGGACGACTATACCATGAATTCTGTTTTTCTTTTTGGGAGGGAATTATTGAAATGAGCCATCCTTTTCATTTTCATCACTGAAAAACTAATGGGGTGATGTAATTACAGTTGGAAAGTATGGAAATTGAACATTTCGCGCCAAGATGAAGAGTAAAGTAATTATGATGTATTAATAGCTATAGTGAGATGTGAGATCCACGTTATTTGATCAACACTGGTGTTGCTATCCTTGTCTATCACCCTTGTGCCGTCTTTTTATAGCGTTACTAGTAGGTAACCCGTGCTTCGCAAGGGTCTATTTTAAAACTGCAAAATGAAAACTTGACGTAATAAAAAATCGAAATTTGAAAATAGACCTATACCCATCCTCGGTCAATGAAGAGTCTGTATGCAAAATTTCAAATTAATCAGTTGAGTATATTTCAGATGTGATGATGCGTCGAACATAATTCCCTATTCCTTACGTGTATAAGCCAGTTCTTTCCTTTATTATAGTATAGAAAACTGAAGAATACATAATACTTGGAAACCTCACAGAATCATATTGATTTTTCCAATACATCAATAAATTTTAGTTCGATTAGGATCCTCCTCAATTTGAATCAGGCAGCCTTTTGTTTTCCCAATTCCAAACAAAATACCTAAAATACTCATTTCACTGGGAATTCGTGTCTGATAGTAAGTATGTACATTATAACTGAGGAATATAAATTATTTCTTATTTTATTGTGATCTATTCATGTTTTTCTTATGAAATTCAATTATAGGCCTACAGCATGAAGACTATGTCCAATTCATTTGTACTGGTGGCAAAATTTTACATTAAAAATAATTATTTGATAAAATCCAAGTTCAATAGTAATGAAAACAAATTCCTTCAAAAAATAATTGATAAAAATACGTTTCGAGGGAAAAAATTAAGAACAAAAAAGTGGGAAGCCTCGGGGGGATTTTCGAACCGCGAGCCATCGCTCCGTAAGCAGGCCTTTTACCGCTGCGCTATATAGACGTTCGTAAATGGTAGTCTTATAACCTGCTTATAAATAGACACACTTTGGGCTATGAAACTTCATGTAGCCTACGGTAGCATAGATGAATTTGAACATTGATTCTGAAAAATCTAGAAGGAAAATTGAAATTTGGGCTTCCAGGTGCACGAGATTGATATTTTTAGAATCTATGTTCAAATATTTGGAGATCTAAATCATTCCCGTTTTTCCGGTATGCAATCCACAAGTTGACATGTTTTGATACGAACACACGAACAAACACAACCCTACTCTCTCTTATTATATATATTATGACAGTATTTGATTAACATTAGTGCTGCTATCCTTGTCTATCATTCGACAAAGCAGATAGCGCTATCCTTTTCTAGCTCCGTAACGTTGCTAGATCGTTTTTAAACAAATGAATCGGTCTGAAGAGAAAGGGAACATGTCAAAAATCAGAATTTTTCAGGGGAGAGAAAAAACTGAATACAGATAAAATTATTGATAATTTCAAGATTATTTTTTCCCATTTGGGTGCAAACCATTTTAAGACAACAATTTTAATCCTGTATAAGCACTTATATAAGATTCATCCCTTAAAATTGGGGTTTTTGTTAACTTCCTTTTACTCATGATGATATTATTATTATCACTCTTCAAACTTTTACAATAAACACCTCAACCGAAAGCAATCTAACCTCAAAGCAACGCGTGAATCAAAGGTAACCTAACTATAGCATAAAAATCACAAACACAACTGACAAACAGCTTATTTTCGATTGTTCGGCGATGAAAGGAAACATGTGTGTCATGACTAGTTCCCTTTCACTCCAGTACAGCAAAAATACGATATCTGTTTCTCTTATAGAGAGAATGCTGACATGTTCCCTTTCAACTCCAATCGATGTATCCCACAGTAAACAACTCATTTCAACCATAAAAAAAATGAAAATTTTGACATGTTCCCTTTCTTCTCAGGCCTATTCAATTTAGAAATATAGTAAATTAACAAAAATATTTTATCTGAATCATGAAAATATACTAGTAGTTCTGTGAACAGTAGACCCTCGCGCAGTTATAACGACGTCCCAAACCATAAGCACATCCACACTGATACACTAACTATTTATTTGATCAGATCATGCTTACACAAGATTTAATTATCATATATCGCTTTCCGGAATTTAGCGCGAGAAAACCAGAAGACATCTAGGCGCCCAGACGAGCTGTTATAAGTTCTTTGCATCCTATTTAATAGTGCATAAAAATTGCATTCAATGAGGCATGCAATTTATAGTCTACACAGCTGCTAATTTTTACCAAGTTACATTGAGATATTGAATTGCATGCGTCATGGCATGCAATTTATAGTCAACTCGGCAGCTGATTTATGATGAATAATTCTATAGTCTGATTTTTACTCTAATATTGGCGTATGAAGGAGGCTCCTTTTCCTTTTATATTATCCTTGAAATGCAAAATTTCCAAAAACCTGTATATACGTCGACGCGCAATTTAAAAAGGAACATACCTGTCAAATTTCATGAAAATCTATTACCGCGTTTCGCCGTAAATGCGCAACATATAAATATATAAACATTCAAACATTTAAACATTAAGAGAAATGCCAAACCGTCGACTTGAATCTTAGACCTCACTTCTCGTTCGGTCAATAATTTAATCGATTTAGTACAGCCCTTGTGATATCAAATAGTAGTGAGGATTAATAGGTGAAAGAATCGAATCTTAAATTCACTTCAAACAATGATGAGTAATTAATGTTGTACTAATAAGTAAATAAATAAATAGTACATTATTCAAGGGATCGCTTCACATGTACATGATCGAGCTCCACTGTAGTAAGTAGAAACGCTCAGCAACCCTTCATCCCTCCAACAAATCTCCATATATATCGTTACAATCGGTTGGTGACTAGCAAGTAAGGTAACGAGTGATTGGTGACAGAATTTGTCGGCACCTCCACAAAATCAAATTCAAATTTCGCCTCGATTGTATTCCAATTTCTTCCATAACGAACAAACGAACATGTCAGGTAGAATTTGGAGTAGCCTACGCCCAAGTGGTATCGTATACCTCTCTCAGACAGGAAATTCAATTTCAATTTTTTCACTTTGTTTCATAGATAAAATCAATACACTTATGGCATAAGTATTTGAAAGTAGTCGCATATATAGGAAAATAAAACAATAGGGTATGAGTAATATTCTATAATCATTTTCAATTTATAAATGACCGAGCGAAGTGAGGTCTAAGATTCAAGTCGTCGGTTTTGCATTTCTCTTTATGTTTAAATGTTTATATGTTGCGCATTTACAGCGAAACGCAGCAATAGATTTTCATGAAATTTGACAGGTATTTTCCTTTTTGAATTTCGTGTCGACGTATACATAAGGTTTTTTTTTCAAATCTTGCATTTTAAGGATAATACAAAAGGAAAGGAGTTTCCTTCGAACACCAATATTACCGTAAAAATCAGACTATAGAATTATTCATCATAGTCTAGTGGACTATAATACTACCCGTTCAAAAACATCGAACATCTTGGAAATGTATCTTTCCATCAACGTTAGTAGACAGTTGTCTACTAACTTTGTCTTTCTATAAACTGAAGCCATGATTCTAGTTTGGAGTTATTGATAGAAAACATTTTTTTTTCTTTAATCTGATGATCAAAATTGCAACAAATATTATTGAAAATAAATTAATTTCTAAAATCATGAAAAGTGAGAAATGAAGTTTGTAGGAAATCAGCATCATGGTAGTTTATTTTGTTAATTTCAACACACCGATTTTTCGCCAACACGACAACATTAATTCAACACTGAAGCCATGATTCTAGTTTGGAGTTATTGATAGAAAACATTTTTTTTTCTTTAATCTGATGATCAAAATTGCAACAAATATTATTGAAAATAAATTAATTTCTAAAATCATGGAAAGTGAGAAATGAAGTTTGTAGGAAATCAGCATCATGGTAGTTTATTTTGTTAATTTCAACACACCGATTTTTCGCCAACACGACAACACAGAATGTTCTCTGATGGGTTGATTGGGTTGGCGTATCGATGGCAGCCAGACCTGATAACAGCGCTCACACTCACATTCCGGGACGACACGTCACGGTACGATAAGACAGAAAGCTCTATGTTTATTTAGGATTTTTTCTAGACATTTAAATTGATAAATTATTTATTAATTTTTGAGAAAACATAACAACAGGTCAATGTAACTTACTGAGCGGGAGGTTTACTGTTCATAGAACTACTAGTTTTTATTCAAACTTAGGACCGGTTTCCGAGCTCGGGATTCAGCTAATTTCCTGACTTTAAACAGCTGGAGTCAAAAAATTGGCTTTCCGAAACGGGGCGTAGTCATAGTCACGTTTAAATTGAATTTCGAAAAACTAGAAAATTGAACACAAAATAAAATGAAGAGAAAATAGTGTTGAGTTTCAGCTATTTTGAATAATTTAGAAATGTTTCATTTCCTCAAGGAAAAACTTTCCAATTATAAAAATGAGAAAATAAATATTTATTTAGCTGCAACTATTTACTGCAACTACGCCCCGTTTTGGAAAGCCAATTTTCTGACTCCAGTTGTTTAAAGTCTAGAACTTGCTAAATCCCGAGCTCGGAAACCGGTCCTAAGTCTAAGGGTGGGCACACACTAGTTAGTCAAGACAAGACTAAAGTGCGAGATAAATTACTATTAACATGGCTCTTTCTCGAAGACGGAGAGGTCCGATGCTCTATCCTCCACTAATCACTCCCACTACCTAGCAGCATTCTCCTTCTTTTGTGTCTGAGTGAGAGAGCTTTGTAACGCGACGCGGCAACACTCCCCTCCATCTATTGCTGGCAATGTTCCAAGTACTGTACTGGTCAGCAGGTATATTGGTTTGTGTATGTTACAGAGATGTTTTCATCACAAGAACATGAAGCAAAATGACACGGCGCATCCAATTGTGCGCAGGATGTCCGTCTGTGTCTATGCTACAAACTGTGGAGGGAGAAATGGGTTTCTCCTCTTCATGTTAAAAGTAATTTATCTCGCACAGACAAGATATGTTTAGTCACGATACTTCACATAGTTGTTTATGAAGCAACACACATTGATTAGTCATCACAATTAGACATGCCTTCATAAGCAACTATGTGAAGTATTGTGACTAAACATGTCTTGTCTTGTCTTTACTAACTGGTGAAGTAAGTATGACTATTAAAATAAATTTTCCATTTTGTCAATCGCCTGTATTTGGTTTACGACGGTAAAATTTAAAATCGATTTATTTGCTAGCATTGTATTGATATAAAACCAGACTGCAGTAAATGATTTTGAAATTTGTTCGATAAACCCCTCCAATATTAAAATGTAAACCCGACTGCAGTAAATGCTTTTGAAATCGGTTCGATGAAACCCTCCATTATTAAACCGGACTGTTCTGGTTGATCTCGAAATTGTTGTGTTGAAAGCAGCGAAGTGTTGTGATGATATCAAACTTGACTTCTACAGATGATTGTTTGGATGAAAAAGAAGCAACTGCTGGGACTGCCGATAAAATTACAATCATGAGAGAGGTGAGAGAAGTCCGCTGAATATTTTATTATGGCAAAAAACACTTTGGATACGCTCCATGCTGTCTTTCT
>NW_024094284.1:0-10455 GCF_014356525.2 Nilaparvata lugens
GAGCGTTCAAATTTTCAGTCTGGTAATGTGTGAAACCTCCCATAGGAACAAACTATGTTTTTATCAATAATTCACAATACTCAATAACTATTGTGGCCATCCCATCAGAGCTAAAAGCTGAGTTTTGACACAAATGTGAAAAAAATGATCTCTGTATCTCACATTATATGTGATGAAGGTAAGTTTTGTATCACAGCTTTGATACAGTTTCAGTGTGATAATTTCAATGTATCACACATATGAGTTGGAAGTAGGTAATTTTGTATCACAGTTTTGATACATTTTGAGTGTTCGACAATTTCAATGTATCACACATATGATGTGGAAGTAAGTTTTGTATCACAGTTTTGATACAGTTTGGGTGCTGTCAATTTCAATGTATCACACATATGATACGGAAGTGAGTTTTGTATCACAGTTTTGATACAGTTTCAGTGTCTGATAATTTCAACGTACACCCATATGATACGGAAGTAAGTTTTGTATCAAGTTTTGATACAGTTTGAGTGTCATCAATGTATCACCGATGTGACATGAAAGGCGAGTTCTGTATCACAGTTATGATACAATAATTGAGTAAACGACAATTCCTCCGTATTTAACATTGATACAAAGAAGGTATTTTTGGTTCATATTATATGATCTAGCAGGTAACTCGAGCTCCACAAGGGTCTAATTGAAAATTGACCTACTGAATCTTGAAGATTTAAAAAAAGCCTATAACCACCTCGGTAAATTAAGATTCTATATGCAAAATGTCAAGTCAATGATTAGTAGTTGAGACGTGATGATGCGTCATTCGTGAATTTCCTATCCCCTACGTGTATAAGCCAGTTCTTCCCTTATATTATTTTATTATGATTGAGCTCTCACAATAGAGAAAATAATAACTTTTATTAATATAATTAATCTCTGATTTCAACGATCATCATATTAAATATGTGATACAATAGTTATTTGTGCAACTAGTGCGCAAAGTGACAGTTTGCTGCACCGAAAGAAACGTTTACTTGACGGTTTTCTTGAGTGCAGCAGAGGAACTTTGCGCACACATTTCACATTAAAT
Source organism: Nilaparvata lugens (assembly GCF_014356525.2). Classification (NCBI taxonomy): domain Eukaryota; kingdom Metazoa; phylum Arthropoda; class Insecta; order Hemiptera; family Delphacidae; genus Nilaparvata; species Nilaparvata lugens. The sequence continues at coordinate 1,067 of NW_024094284.1, forward strand.
TTTTCCTACAGTTACCATTGAATATGAGAAGTGGTTGGTTATGGTAAATGATGGCTGAAATCCATCAAATGTTTGTATAATTTTGTTATTAATAACAACTTTAATTTATTTTTAAACTTGACAATCCAATGAAAATTATAATCGATAATTATTCAATAAACCAATTAATTTGAAATTTGAGTTAATCTAATTCTAAATAATTTTTCAACCATCAATTTATGATGAAAAACAATTTTGAAATAATGCATAATTAATAATATTCAAAATGTTAATTTAATGAGTTCTCATTTCCATTTATTTGAACATCAGAAAAATAAGAGATAGATCAAATTCGCATTCAAAATACACTCCAACAATGTCAACAGCTGATTGGGATGGCTGCAAGATAATACGCAACATATTAAGAGTATGCAAAGTAATACTTTGCGCACTAGTGCGGAAAAGTGATTCTTTGCGTTCTGTAATCAGTGCAGGTATGGTCACTTTCAAGGTAACTGTAGGAAAAGTATTTTCTGTTTCATATTTATATATGATACAATCGAGCTTTCAACAATTTTAATGTATCATATTATGTGATACGAAGTAAGTTTTGTAAAGCAGGTGACATTAATTAAAAATGACTAACATTTTATTTTGAGCTCGATGTTCAGCGTGAAACAGTTTGATAAACTTCAGTTTCTGACAGTTTTGAGCCAATTCTTTAAAAAACTTAGAATTTATTTGATTATATTTTGATGTATTCTTCTTCAACTGTGTTCGTATTTGGTCATCAGTTGTTTCACTTTGGCCACATATTCGTTTTTGGCTTCTTCATTGCTCAATCCTTTGCGGGCGGTCCATGCATCCCACTTGTCTTCCCTTGAGATTCATGATTCGGGTCTATCTGTAGACAGAGAACAAAAGAGAAAATCATTATTTTCACACTGAACGAGTTATAGTGAGGTCCACGTTATATGGCAATATTTGATTAACATGGTGTTGCTAACCTTATCTAGCATTCCACAAAGCTGATGGCTCCATCCTCTTTGTATCAAATTATGGTGTTGTGTATCAAGTTGAGGTGATACTATATCCATAGAGAAACAATAGCATAAGTAGATATCCCATGGTATAGGGCGTTTATGTCGCAACTTTGTCTCAAGCTGAGAGTAGCTCTATTATATAACCGACGTAGTCTTTCCTGTGACGTTTTATGACGCTGGTAGTCTCTCATATTGTGCCGTTCATACACTATTACCCGGTCAAAACAGTAAAAATCGACAGTAATCGGCTTGAGATAACAGTTAAATTTGCGACGTAAAAGCTCCTACCATGGGATATCTACTTATGCTATTGTTTCTCTATGCTATATCTGATTGTCGACCACTAACGCAAAAGTGAGGTCCTCGTATAATGGCTGTATTTGATTAACATGGGTTGCTATCCATGTCTATCATTCCACAAAGCTGATAGCTCTATCCTGTTTTGTATCAAATTATTGTGTTGTGTATCAAGTTGGTTGATACTGGTATCATGTTGTTGTTCTTGTTCTATAGTGAGGTCCACGTTATAATGGCTGTATTCGATTATCATTGGTTGTTGGTATCTTGTCTATCATTCCACAAAGCTGATAGCTCTATCCTGTTTTGTATCAAATTATGGTGTTGTGTATCAAGTTGAGATGATGTATCATGACTGTTGATACTGTATCATACTATTTCGGTATGACGAAAACTATATAATTACTATAGTGAGGTCCATGTATGTTTTAATGGCAGTATTTGATTAACATTGGTGTTGCTATCCTTGTCTATCATTCCACAAAGCTGATAGCTCGATCCTGTTTTGTATCAAATTATGGTGTTGTGTATCGAGTTGAGATGATACTGTACCATATTGTGTTGATACTGTATCATGGATGGATACTGTATCATATTATTCTCGGTAGGTCGAAAACTAATTTACTATAATGAGGTCCACGTTATAATGACAGTATTTGATTAACTTTGTGTGTGTTGCTATCCTTGTCTATCATTCGATAAAGCAGATAGTGCTATCCTTTTCTACCTCCGCAACGTTGCCAGATCGTGACTCAACAATGAAGAAATATAATTGTTTGACCAAATATTCTATCTCAATTATAAAAAAATATTATTAGTTAGCAGGAACCCATGCTCCGCAAGGGTCTATTTAAAACTTGACTTACGGTAATAAAATCTTGAGGAATGAAAATAGACTTTTAACCATCTCGGTTAGTTAAGAATCTATATGCAAAATGTGAAGTTAATGAGTTGAGTAGTTGAGACGTGATGATGCGTCATTCGTGAATTTCCTATCCCTACCTGTATAAGCCAGTTCTTTCCTTTATTATATGTAATATCGGGGCACCGAGCTTCTCTCGTTATTTTTATTTATTGATAACAGAACTCAATTCTCTAAAATGATCGTGTTTATGTTTCACAGCTGGCTATACGTCAGCTTATGAATTTCGGGGATGTGATATTTGATTTTCCACAGAATCACTCGCTCACTTTTATTATCCACAGACGACGAAAGTCTCAGCGGTTTCAGCCAAGGATGAATTATCCTTTCAATGTCGTTCAGCGAGTTTCCCAAGAATGAGACCTAAAGTTCGAGATAAATTACTTTTAACACGGCTCTTTCTCGAAGACGGAGAGGTCCGATGCTCTATCCTCCACTAATCACATCCCACTACCTAGCAGCATTCTCCTTCTTTTGTGTCTGAGTGAGAGAGCTTGTAACGCGACGCGGCACACTCCCCTCCATCTATTGCTGGCACTAGCAGGTATATTGGTTTGTGTATGTTAGAGATGTTTCATCACAAGAACATGAAGCAAAATGACACGGCGCATCCAATTGTGCGCAGGATGTCGTCTGTGTCTACGCTACAAACCGTGGAGGGGAAATGGGCTTCTCCTCTTCATGTAAAAGTAATTTATCTCGCACTTTAGTGTAATCGATTTTTATATCAAACCTACTATTTCCACATTTCGTTAAAATCGTTAGAGCCGTTTTGGAGATCCGTTTGAACATGAATACCACATATAATATACAGAAATTGCTCGCTTATAAATAGGATAGAGTATTGCAAGCTATTTTTGTTGAATAAAATATAATTGATTCATTTTAAACATGAATGAACAGTTAATATTACATCAGATATACAGGTTTCAGCTTTCCTCTATAGAAGGCATTGACAAGAAAGAGAATCGGCAAAGCTGTTGCTATCTTCCTTCCTCCACTGCCATTATAACGTGCACCTCACCATAGTCAGCACCTGATTAACGTTGGTTTGCTATTGAATAAGAAGACTTGAAAGGCCTGGTTGCACAAAAGACTGTAAATTTTAATCATGATAAAATACCTCGAAGTTGATGAGCACGGAGAAGGCTTTTGAAAGAAGTCAAACTAAAGATCTATTGAGAATCGAGATAGTGGTTTCGGTTGTTACACCATCATCGCATCTCGGTAAACTGAAACGTAAGGCTGTGCAAAGGCTGAAATAAACTTTCTACTCGTGATATTTTTCAAAGTTTTCGATTGTATATCATCAGCTATCAAATAAAGAAGTATTCTCAGGAAAAACATTTTTTTTCTGATCATTAATTTATGAGATATGAGCGCCTTAAGTTTAAATTTTTGGGACAGAACATTTTAATTCGGTAAGATAAATCCATGAGATCTAGAGGATAGATTCTCCATGGTATTGTTGATCTGGTAAACCAAAGTTTCTGAAAATATCAATTTTTGAGAAAGTTATTCAATTTAACAAAATACCCCAAAAAACTCAACTAAAAGTTATTAAATAGAGCTATCACTTGTTGAATGATAGACATGGATAGCAATACCATTGCTAATCAAACACTGCCGTTATAACGTGGACCTCACTAGAGCAATACTTGGTACTGCTTTTTAGTTTAGTTTTGTTTACCAGTTTTATAATGATGTAACAAACAAAAAAGTGGAGAATGTATACCAAACCTGTAGTATTGTCTCCTTCCGTGGCTTGTTTGAAAAGACCATAAAGTTCCAAAAGTTCGTCATCATTTGGCTTCTGGGTCAGATCTCTCACTCTGGAACTGCTTCGTCGAAAGTCTAGACAGAGAAAGAGATAAATTATTATTAAGATTCATTAAAAATTAACAGCATTACGATCTAGACAAAGAGAAAAATCTGGTGTGGTACACTCACCAACTTTCCTTGCTCATTGAACTGTAAGCCTCATTATCAAACGAGAATATTTAGGGGAATAACATAATGACGATTTGCGGCAACATATTGCAACTACGATCAGACTCCAGTAATATATGTGTATATAATTGTTTCAGAGTACTTTTTCCTTTGTGTAATAATTGTGAAATTCGATGATTTTTTTAAAGTCGTCAAACAGCTGTTCTACAGATGAAATATCTCGACTATGTGTTATTTTTATACTACTCTACCTACCTACCTACTCATGCACGAGAAGGAGGTTACAAAGTCCATTCTCTAAGTTGGGGTGGACCCCCCGTTAGTTTCCAGAAAGGAGACTCATGCCAGTTGATAGAGCTGATAAATATAAAGGTCTTAATTTGAAAAAAAAATCGGTCAAGTCATGTTGTGAAAATCGTGAAAAACATGGTTTTTTACTAATTATCCGCATTTTTCTCACTTCGCTCGGTCAATAATATCGGGGCACCGAGCTTCACTCGTTATTTTTTATTTATTGATAAACAGAACACAATTCTCTAAACGATCGTGTTTTCTATTTCACAGCTGGCTGTACGTGTCATCTTATGAATTTCGGTGATGCGAATTTTGATTTTCCACATACTCACTTTTTTACTATCCACAGCTGTTTTCAGCCAGCATGAATTATCCTTTTATGTCGTTCAGCGAGTTTTTCTCAAGATGAGACCTAGTGCAATCGGAATGTTTATATCATAAAACTACTATTTTCCAAATTTCGTGGGAATCGTTAGAGCCATTTTCGATATCCGTTAAACATAAATACCCAGATATAAAATAGCCAGATATAGAAATAACCACTATAAAAAATAACCAGATTTATAAAAATAACAGAAATTGCTCGCTTAATATAAGAGGATAATTGATTATTTTAAACGAGAATGAACAGTTTAATTTACTCAATTAACCTGTATCAACTACCGTCTATAGAAGGCATTGACAAGACAGAGGATCGGCAACGTTGTTCTCCTATCTTTCTCCACTGCCATTATAACGTGGACCTCACTATAGTCAAATAAAATATAATTATTTAAACAAGAATTAACAGTTGATATTACATCAATAAACCTGTATCAGCTACCGTCTATAGAAGGCATTGACAAGACAGAGGATCGGCAACGTTGTTCTGCTATCTTCCTCCACTGCCATTATAACGTGGACCTCACTATAGTCAAATAAAATATAATTATTTAAACAAGAATTAACAGCTTATATTACATCAATAAACCTGTATCAACTACCGTCTATAGAAGGCATTGACAAGACAGTGGATCGGCAACGTTGTGCTTCTATCTTTCTCCACTGCCATTATACGTGGTCCTCACTATAGTCAATAAAATATAATTATTTAACAGATTAAGAGCTTATATTACATCAATTACCCTGAATTAGCTACCGTCTATAGAAGGCATTGACAAGACAGAGGATCGGCAACGTTGTGCTTCTATCTTTCTCCACTGCCATTATAACGTGGACCTCACATAGTCAAATAAAATATAATTATTTAAACAAGAATTAACAGCTATATTACATCAATTAACCTGAATTAGCTACCGTCTATAGAAGGCATTGACAAGACAGAGATCGGCAACGTTGTGGCTTCTATCTTTCTCCACTGCCATTATAACGTGGACCTCACTATAGTCAAATAAAATATAATATTTAACAAGAATTAACAGCTTATATTACATCAATTAACCTGAATTAGCTACCGTCTATAGAAGGCATTGACAGGACAGAGGTTCGGCAAACGTGTGCTCCAATCTTTATCCTGTCATTATAACGTGGCCTCATATAGTCAAATAAAATATAATTACTTAAACAAGAATTAACAGCTATATTACGTCAATAAACCTGTATCAGCTACCGTCTATAGAAGGCATTGACAAGACAGAGGATCGGCAACATTGTTCTGCTATCTTTCTCCACTGCCATTATAACGTGGACCTCACTATAGTCAAATCAATATATTATTTAAAAGAATTAACAGCTTATATTACATCAATAAACTGTATCAGCTACCGTCTATAGAAGGCATTGACAAGACAGAGGATCGGCAACGTTGTGCTCCTATCTTTCTCCACTGCCATTATAACGTGGACCTCACTATAGTCAAATAAAATATAATTATTTAAACAAGAATTAACAGCTTTATTACATAATAAACTGTATCAGCTACCGTCTATAGAAGGCATTGACAAGACAGAGGATCGGCAACGTTGTGCTCCTATCTTTCTCCACTGCCATTATAACTTGACCTCACTATAGTCAAAAAATATATTATTTAAACAAGAATTACCAGCTACTATTATATCAATAAAATGTATCAGCTACCGTCTATAGAAGGCATCGACAAGACAGAGGATCGGCAACGTTGTTCTCCTATCTTCCTCCACTGCCATTAACGTGGACCTCACTATAGTCAAATAAAATATAATTATTTAAACAAGAATTAACAGCTAATTTAGTATCAATAACCTGTATCAGCTACCGTCTATAGAAGGCATTGACAAGACAGAGGATCGGCAACGTTGTGCTCCTATCTTCCTCCACTGCCTTATAACGGTGACCTCACTATAGTCAAATAAAATATAATTATTTAAACAAGAAGTAACGCTAATATTATATCAATAAACATGTATCAGCTACCGTCTATAGAAGGCATCGACAAGACAGAGGATCGGCAACGTTTGTCTCCTTCTTTCTCCACTGCCATTATAACGTGGTCCTCACTATAGTCAAATAAAATAATTATTTAAACAAGAATCAACAGCTTATATTACGTCAATAAACTTGTATCAGCTACCGTCTATAGAAGGCATGACAGACAGAGGATCGGCAACGTTGTTCTCCTATCTTTCTCCACTGCCATTATAACGTGGTCCTCACTATAGTCAAATAAAATATAATTATTTAAACAAGAATCACAGCTTATATTACGTCAATAAACTTGTATCATCTACGTCTATAGAAGGCATTGACAAGACAGAGGATCGGCAACGTTGTGCTCCTATCTTTCTTCACTGCCATTATACCGTGGACCTCACTATAGTCAAATAAAATATATTATTTGAACAAGAATCAACAGCTTATATTACATAAATTAACCTGAATTAGCTACCGTCTATAGAAGGCATTGACAAGACAGAGGATCGGCACGTTGTTCTCCTATCTTTCTCCACTGCCATTATAACGTGGACCTCATTATAGCACCAGATATTATGCAATAATGGACCACTTTCACACTAATTATTTAGTACCTACTCATATTTCATGGTCTACTAATGGTGCAAGAGAATACTCATTTGGAGAAATCTCAACATCATCAACAATTTTAATAGTGGTCATTTTAGTGTTATGCTACAGTTAACAACGGTAGAGCGATTGGTGAAAGGAAATAGTTATTTGTGCAACTAGTGCGCAAAGTGACAGTTTGCTGCACCGAAAGAAACGTTTACGCCCGAGCCTAGGCGAGGCCGTATGGTTCTTGAGTGCAGCAGAGGAACTTTGTGCCGTATTTCACATTAAGTTTTTCCTACAGTTTACCATTGAATATAAACGTGGGTAATTATGGGTAAAATTGCCTGAAATGCATCAAATGTTTTTCTGTGTAATTTTATTATTGATAGAAACTTAATCCTAAAATCCTAAAGTCCTCGTTGTCGTTGGTTATAATATATAAGAATAATAATTAGCGCGTTGTGCTTGGTTGCACCTCTGCTCACTATAGCAGCCACAGCTCACTGTTACCAACTTCATTTTGATTTTGCTGCACTGTTGCTCCATATAACCTACTAAGTATTTTTGCGTTGCCATGTTGCAAATCTGAGAGCGGAAAAGTGATTCTTTGCGTTCTGTAATCAGTGCAGCAATGGCCACTTTTCAACGTAACTGTAGGAAAAAATATGAAAAAACTCAAGTCATGCTGTCATGTGTGTTATCATTTTCAGGACATTACTGTATACAGTGAAGTCCACGTTATAATGACAGTATTTGATGGTAGCAATGGTATTGCTATCCTTGTCTATCATTCACAAAGCAGATAGCGCTATTTCATTCTCGCTCTTTGTGTAGTTGAGAAGTTGATATTTGTGTAATTATTCATATTGAATGAAAAAGACTAAGAAATTGTCAAAAACCACATATTTATTGATACTTTGAAAGACCAGTTTCGGTTATTTACACCAGTGTCAATCCTCTGATAAACCTCTTATGAGTTTAAAAGACAAGACAGAGGGAACGGCAACGTTGATCTCCTATCTTTCTCCACTGCCATTATAACGTGGACCATAGTGAGGTCCATGTTTAAATGGCAGAAAGATAGGAGCACAACGTTGCCGATCCTCTGTCTTGTCAATGCCTTCTATAGACGGTAGCTGATACAGGTTATGATGTAATATTAACTGATCATTCTCGTTTACAATAATCAATTATATTTTATTAAGCAAGAAATTATATTTTTCAATAATTTCATAATAGATTTTCAAAATTAAGATGAAATATTTTGCTAATTAATTATCATTCTACATTGTTTAAAGACGATCTGGCAACAGAGCAGAGCGAGAATGAATGAAAAAGACTAAGAAATTGTCAAAAACCACAGATTATTGATACTTTGAAAGACCGGTTTTCGGTTATTACACCATTGTCAATCTCTGATATTAACCTCTGATGCGTTATAAAAACTCATTTCAAAACTTTTAAACTGAGTTTAAACTAGACTCTAAACTGAGTTTTTAAACTTTTGATAAAACTCCTCAGAGGTTGACAATTTATGGGTAATAACCGAAACCGGTCTTCCTAAGTATCAATAAATCTTTGGTTTTTGACAATTTCTTAGTCTTTTTCATTCTCTTCTCGCTCTGCTCTGTTGCCAGATCGTCGTAAACAATGTAGATTGATAATTAATTAGCAAAATATTTCATCTTAAGGTTGAAAATCTGTTATGAAATTATTGAAAAATATAATTTCTTGCTTAATAATATATAATTGATGATTTAAACGAGAATGAACAGTTAATATTACATCAATGAATCTGTATCAGCTATTGAATGAAAAAGACTAAGAAATTGTCAAAAACCACAGATTCATTGATACTTAGAAAGACCATTTCGTTAAATAAACGTTTATCAGAGATTGACAATGTGTAATAACCGAAACCG
>NW_024094285.1:0-9887 GCF_014356525.2 Nilaparvata lugens
TATGAATCAGAAATAGCTCTACAGCTGTGGTTGATTGAACTCTTATGATATTCACCCCTTCTCGCCTCTTACCTCCTTATTGGCGGCGCGTGACACCTCTCTGGTATCCCATCCTTCGGATAGGCAGCGACCCTCTACAGACTCGCTCAGCCTCCTGCTGTCCATCCGCTCGAATTCCGTCCACCTTTTCCGCAACTGCTCCATCACCATCCTCTTCTCATCTTCGGGCAGGTGTGGCTGAGATTGGTGCCCTTTTCGTGCACAGTAAACCTCTTACCGGCACTCAACATTTCCTCGACCTCATATGGGCCAGAAAATTCCGGCGCTAACTTCGCGGCAAGCTGATTAGCACCCGAGGACAGGTGACACTCCTTCCTGTAGACTAGCTGTCCAGAGTTGACCTTCCTTGTCCGCCTATTCCAATTATAATACCGGTTGGCATTATAATTCTCGTTTCCAATATCGAAACTACTTTGAGTGTAGTTTCCAGCACCGGCAGTCTTCTAGACTGCACTGCTCGACGATTATCTCCAGCTCCTTGCTGAAAATAATCCTCCTTCCTCCGCCTCCGGTACAGTTTTTCAGGACAGTTGAACCTCCAGTGCCCAGCTCGTTTCAGTGCCAGCAAATGAATTCCATGGGCTGGAGAAATTTTCTGAGAAATAAATTCCTCTTTTCCAGTCTTCCACACGGCTCCCATGTTTCTGGACTTGAGGTGATTTCTCTTCTCCTGCTTTTCACAGGAATAATCCAGGTGACTTCCTTGACCCCCTATGTCAGGCTGGGTTTTAACAGTAGCCAGCCTCGAGTAGGCTGCCCTTTCCCGCTTTTGGAGTGGAAATATCGTCTCCAATGTGCTTTTTGACGAGATGAGGATCCCATTCCACTGACCGGTAATAGGGGTCTATTTTCACCCGGTGCTCACGGAGAAACTCCATACCAAGCAGAATATCTGGAGAAAGCCCATCCAGTATTGTGAGTGTTGTTGATAGGATATTCTGCCAATTTTCAGGTTGGTTATAACACCACCTCGCAGTCGTGCATCCGCTCCGTTAGCCATAACAGCGCCGCGCTGCACAGGCTCTCGTTCCACTGCTTCCAAACTATTAAAAGCTTTAGAGCTAATATAGTTGGACTCTGCTCCTGTGTCGAGAAGAGCACTATACTGTCTGCTTCCTATTTCACTGTAGTGAAAAGACGGTTGTCATCCTGGAGCTCTGGCTCTAGCTGGATTTGAAGCCTTGTTTTAACCCAGCTGTTTTATCAGAAGTCTTCTTCTGCTCTCTTCACAGGAACATTTAGTCGTGGCTTCCCGCACTTTGAGCAGAGTGAAACCTCCGACACTCTGATCTCCAGTGTCCACCTTCTTGCACTGCCAACACAAGGTCCTTCTGTAGGCTGTTCACTCCGGCGCTGTGTAGTAGTCGTCTCCTGTCGAGGCTTGGTCTGCTTCCTCACCTCCTCCTGCTTCACAGCTCGTGTCTCTGTTGAGCACTTTCTCCTCGAATTTAATTCGTTCATATTGCCTCACTAAGTGTAGCAGTCGTCGGTGGTGTACACTTCAGCCTCCCTGATGTAGAGCTTGTAGCGTGGTAAAAGATTTTTGTACAATCTCTGTACCTGGCTCCTCTCAGAAAAACCACCTCTTCTCCTCATCAGCGTTAGCAGCTCCTCAACATAGTCGTCTATGAGCTCGCCTTCTTTCTGCCGCCTGTCGAGAATTTCATTCTCAAGATCCTCCACGTAAGTAGTGGATAGTACGAGACCGGAAGTCTCTCAGGAAATCGTCCCAGTGTCTCCACTGTTCTCTCCTATTCCTCATCCATAAGGAACATTTCCCCGCTAACATTTCAGGTAGCGCTGGAAATAACTGTCGGCCAGACAAGCCATATGCTTGTTGCAGCTCCTCGAGCCGCTCCATAAAACTTGGAGCTTCTCCACTCCCATCGTATGAGAGCCGCCACCCTCGAACCTTGTCACACACGGCACCCGGGTCCATACAGGATGTAGCAGGCACCGCTGACCTGGTAGGTGACCTCAACACATGCCTAGGCATGTTATTATGCCTCTCCGGCATCTCCGGCCTCACCAGTGCAGGCTTTGCCCTCTCGCTAACTGGTGCTGGCCTTCGCGCTCTTCGACGAAGCGCCTTCTCTCATTATCCAGAACGGGGAGCATCCAACATCCGCTGTCGTTGCTCCAGTAGAGCCCTCCTCAGGCTCGTACTGTGCCAGCTGTCAGCACTGAGTCGAGTATTAGATCAATCAAGCCCTGATCGTGCACTCTGTACACCCAGGAGTTGCTGGAGTCTCCATCAAACTCTGGAGACGTCTCCTTGGGTATTTCTTCCAGTCTGGAACATGCAGTGGCCTCCACAACTGGTGCCACAAAGCTGCAGCTCTTCCTCTTCCTGACCTGTGCCAGCTCCGCACCGATCCTGTTTAGAACGGCGGCCTCCACCATTGTCCTCCGGTGGTTTTCGACAAGAGCTCTCCTGAGCTCTGTCATGGTACCTGTTGTAGGTAGCCCTGCTGATGCTGCTAGATCCACTGCTTCATCCGGTGGAGTTTGTAAATCCAGGACACTCTGGATCGCTGTTATCCTCTCGCGCTCCTGGTCTTCTCGGCACGATTACATTCTTTTCTGCACTCATTGCTGCTTTACTCCTCCTGCCTTGGGCCCACGTTCGTGTGCCAATCTTCTGAGTGGATTATTGCCCACACCTTTCTCTATCAGAGTTCCAGTGTCGCTCTGGGCGGCTAAACTCAGTCGGCGTCTGGGGAGGGCCGCGGCAGGGGACAGGAGTCTTGGTGGGGCGTCCGTCAACCACCCTCGCTCGGTTGGGGGTTGAAACAGGGTTTTGAGTGCTTTGGAGGAATGTTTCCCTCTTTTAGGAAAGAGGGGCCGTGCTTTCGCACTGCCAAACAGGGTTGGTCGCGGAAGAAAGGAATAGGAACTTTGCGGTGTCAGTCGTGAAAAAGGGCTCGTGTCGGGACTAAGTCTTAGTCCCTGGGCAACGGGTGTCTTCCCGGGGTCCGGGTTGGTCGCGGAGCTCTGGTAAAGGCCTTCCCTGGCCTTCCCAGAGGTCCTCTTTCGGTTCCGCACTGGCTCAGTGCGCTGCGGCGGCTCGCGCTCCGGACTTTCCTAAGTCCCACTTGCCGAGCACCAGCTGTCCTCCTGGGGTCCGGATCGGCCGCGGAGTTGCGGGAAAGGTTTTTCCACACCTTCCCAGATGTCCTTTCTCGATCCGCACTGGACTAGTGCGATGCGGCGGCCAGCACTCTGGACTTTCTAAGTCCCACTTGCCGGGCACCAGCTGTCCTCCTGGGGTCCGGATCGGCCGCGGAGTTGCGGGAAAGGTTTTTCCACACCTCCCAGATGTCCTTTCTCGATCCCGCACTGGATTAGTGCGCTGCGGCGGCCAGCACTCTGGACTTTCCTAAGTCCCACTTGCGGGCACCAGCTGTCCTCCTGGGGTCCGGATCGGCCGCGAAGTTGCGGGAAAGGCTTTTCCACACCTTCCGGATGTCCTCTTGCGATCCCGCACTGGACTAGTGCGCTGCGGCGGCCAGCACTCTGGACTTTCCTAAGTCCTACTGCCGGGCACCAGCTGTCCTCCTGGGGTCCGGATCGGCCGCGGAGTTGCGGGAAAGGCTTTTCCACACCTTCCCGGATGTCCTCTTGCGATCCCGCACTGGACTAGTGCGCTGCGGCGGCCAGCACTCTGGACTTTCCAAGTCCTACTGCCGGGCACCAGCTGTCCTCCTGGGGTCCGGATTGGCCGCGGAGTTGCGGGAAAGGCTTTTCCACACCTTCCCGGACGTCCTCTTGCGATCCCGCACTGGACTAGTGCGCTGCGGCGGCCAGCACTCTGGACTTTCCTAAGTCCTACTTGCCGGGCACCAGCTGTCCTCCTGGGGTCCGGATCGGCCGCGGAGTTGCGGGAAAGGCTTTTCCACACCTTCCCGGATGTCCTCTTGCGATCCCGCACTGGACAAGTGCGCTGCGGCGGCCAGCACTCTGGACTTTCCTAAGTCCTACTTGCCGGGCACCAGCTGTCCTCCTGGGGTCCGGATCGGCCGCGAAGTTGCGGGAAAGGCTTTTCCACACCTTCCGGATGTCCTCTTGCGATCCCGCACTGGACTAGTGCGCTGCGGCGGCCAGCACTCTGGACTTTCCTAAGTCCTACTTGCCGGGCACCAGCTGTCCTCCTGGGGTCCGGATCGGCCGCGGAGTTGCGGGAAAGGCTTTTCCACACCTTCCCAGATGTCCTTTCTCGCCTCGATGTCCCACTGGTGGCCTACCAATGGGGAGTCAGGTTTCGACCAAACCTGACGTGTCGTCGTTGGTCGAAACTGGTAACCCGTCGTCTAAACAGGTTAAATGTCGTTCAACACTCGCCCAAACGAGTGTAGAGCAGTGGAGTTCACTGTGTGGGAGGCTAATCGACTTTAGCCTCAACACAACTCCCGGTCGCTGAAGAAATCGGAGTTCACTTAGTACAAGGCGTACTGTGACGTTGCTAGCTGCTCGCTGCTCCCTTCTCACCTCTCTCGACCGCTCGACTTGGCTCTCCGAACTCGACTGCCTCCTGCTGGCCTTTCTCGAGCCTCCCTCAGTGACCGAGAGGGAGGGGAGAGAGGATGCGCAGCATCGCTGAGCGGTAGGCCAGTGGCTGGCTTGAACGTTGACCCCTCAGATTCTATGAAAGATAGCCGAGCGTCGAAATAATGAGCCCCAATTCAATTCCTTCTCTAGTTCGATATACATCGTGACAAAGCCTATAATTATAAGTCCTCGTAAAATTTTATTAAAATTTATTACTGATTATGTTGCTGGAGGTGAAGTCCATATTTTTCAATGGTAATATAGACCAAACTTATTGTTCATGGGGTATAATAAACGGTTATAGGGGAAATTTTTAGCTATGGATAGCAGAGTTTCAGTTTTATACGTTTATATCTTTGAATTGTATTTTTTTTATAATTTTTTCTCAGTATAAAGTAATGATTACTATATTCTTGATTATATTTCATGATAATATTTGAGTTTCATTGTGTCATGGTTCTAATATTAATGGTTTTAGTAGGCCATTTTTTCTTTGGCAAATAGGTGAGTTTAGGGCTTATTATTATGGTTGAGTTTTATTTTCAGAAGTGATTTTTGGTAATCATTGTAGAACCATGTTTTACGATATAGAATCAGTTATATAGAAGAGGGTTTATTATTCCATGGTTACATATTTATAATTTTAGGGTTCAGTTACCTATGAAAATTGGTATTTGGCTGGGTTTTACATTTAATTTCACCAGTTGCATTATTGATTTTGTATTGATTTTACAGTTATGACTAACCATGTTATATTCATAGTCATTATAATTATATCTCAGTATTTCAAATTATGGTTATTCCAGGAAAATGAACAGGAAATATGGTTGATGGATAGTTTACCATTTTATGATAACCAAATGGTCATGTTTCATTCACATAATTAAATATTCTGATTGCATGTTCCATTTGTAATATAACATTCTCACTGATATAACTTTCTTTTTTTCTCGATAAATCATGGTACGTTTTAATATTTGGTGCCACGAAAAAGTACAGTAATGTAATCATTGTTTTGTATTTTTTTTTGCGTTTGTACTGATGTGACTACGTTAAGAAAGTGCAATTGTCACGTATTTTGTTAGTTGTCAATCTTGTTATTCATATCCAGGGCAGGTCGTTCATTGAGTGACAAACGTATTGATACTTTTAAACGTTCACTAATAGAAATTCATAATGAAGCTGTTATAAGACAATTATATTTTTGATGGATGAATATTTTATTCACTTTTATTTTGACTTGAATTTCTTTCTCAATAAAAATATAACTAGAGTATAAGTTCTTATATTTATTCTGATGATTTATTGTATGATTGTGATTTTGTTTTCATATGACTCATATATTGTTCGATTCAGAATTGTTCCAGTATATATTATATATATATAAGTATATATATATATATATTATATATATATATATATATATATATATATATAGGCCTATGCACTTCTATAAATTGTATAATTTCTAGGTTTCTGATTAATAATATATGCTAACCAGCCAGTCCAGTGTTAATTGTAATATTCACGTCGAGTTTGTTAATATTATTGTAAACGTTTCTCTTGATTTTTTTTTTATTACGATTCATTTGCGGTTGCTTCAAGTAGAGTTTTTTTTGTTTGTAAGAGGTTCTGGTACGCATAAACATGTCAATTATGGTACATTTTGCGTCATTTCTCATTCTCACGACTTTCACGGCGCAACTGGAGGCAGTCAGGGTCTTCGCGGGAGTTTTCTACAAGGAGCTACGTCACGCTGTAGCGTATGAATCATCGGTTCCACTAACATACGAGGTAGATTTCCCGGCAGCTCAGCTCGACATCTTGCAGGCGGAAAGGGTGTTCTGGCCTAACTGTCAACAAGAGGATTGCAGTTTAGCGGATGCGGTAGAAGTTTTGTATAATTCTACAAACGGAATTCTTCGCATAGTCATGCTGCTTTCAACTCTTCAATTCGTTTGGGAACTCAAGCTTCACGAAAAACCAGAGCGATCGATGTTGTCGGCGATTTTTCATTTTTGCTGTGCAGTAGCGACGGATGGTGAACTTCATAAGCTGGAATTCAACGAAAAACATGTAGCTGATCACCTCAACGCATTCCAAGGGTTGGTTGCAGACGACCACAAAGATTTAATTCGGATTTCTCGCAACTTGAGGCAGTTTGCTGGAAATCTTTCTCAGCAATTTCACGATGCGTATAGCAAATTAACAGACAGTATGAGATTATTCGTACAACAGAATGTATCGGAGGAGAAAACACTGTTCACAAACCAGTTATTAACTTACATTTTTCACCTCTACTCACATGTAAATATTTTATCACGGCAGGAATTCATAAATATTGCGAAGGAACGCTGTGATAAAAGCTTTTACCCTTTTCGTTGGTACACCCCAATTTATTACGTTCAGATCTCTTCAGATTGGAGAAAGGATATAAGTCGAAAGGACACCAGTTAGCTATACCTCTATCGGATTTGCAGCGATATTTTGATCTTCCACTTACGACTTGCGTGGTGAAGGAGAACTCCATGGTGCTTAGCTTAAAGTACCGTTGGTCAGCATCGGCGGACAGTTTCATTGCACAAGTATGTGAGGACACCTATGTATTTCGACGGCCAGATTGTCAGCTCAGCGCAGGATTTCGTTTTGGCGCGGAGACAGGAGGAAGGTGAGATTCAGGTATCTCGGAGATCATCTCTCTTCTTGTCGGCACAGGACGATTTCTTATGCTATCTTCCGCGGCTGTGCATGGAGGACTATGTCATCAAGATGTATGCATCACTTGTTTGCGGCGACAGAGCTGAAGGACATCCAACAATATTGCAGTTTAAGCTGTCGTCCAGCTAAGCAGAGTTGGAGATCGTCGAATTTACGCCTTCGGATATATCGTCGCGCGATATACAGGCCAACACTACAGTCACTTGCGAGGGAGGTTCATTTCATCATCTTCAACCTATTCCGGGAGCACTGTATGTGGTTTTACCCTGTCATTGCGAGATTTCGGTCGGCGGGAGAATAATGGTGAGAAAGACTTTTCCGTGTGACGCAAATGTTGATAAACAACCTCAGGTTCTCCATTACTACCTTTACATTGGGAAGTTTAATTCGTTAAAAATTGAGTTTGCAACCGCATTTCAATCCTAATTTTGTAATTTTAGCGAAATTTTAAAAACTGATATAGATATAAAGGTTCCGGAATTTACAGTTCAAGACGTAATATCGTCAGATATATTTCACAAAGCTGATCTTCCAAATTCTTGGGGAGAGTTGTAAATTCCTCTAGTTTTGTTTTTTATATATTATTTGGCTGGTTAGGGTTTTAACTTTATTCTGTGCATATTTAGGCATCAAGTTGTATGTGTGTAAATTATCTGCTGTAACGGTAGCACAACCCAAATACATATAATCGATAGTTAAGAGTTATATAGTTACTTTTTGATGGATTAACTGTTTTATTGTTTTTTTTTCTTGACTATATAGTTATGAGTCATAATGTACTTACATAGTTTTTTTTTTGATTTTTATTGCAGCTTTTGAAGTAGTTCAATGTTGATTCACAAATAATATATTGTCAATTGAGATTTTCTTTTCATAATAAGTTGAATATTCATGTATATTAATGTGTATAATATTGAAAGTTAGTTTATATATAATCAATGTTATTGTGCAGCATAGTTCATTTTGAATTTGATTTGAATTTGTAATTTAGTTTGAGTAACCTACCTTTCTATGTAAAAGTTTGATTTCATGTATAGTAGCATTATCAAGTCAATCAGGCACACGTTTGTTCCCGAGTATATTATTTTGTTTAATCATTATTTTTTTTTTTGTCCCCTCTTGACTACAGACTCAGGGCCGAGTCTTTCAGCGGGATGGTGATGTGTCACCTGGTCATATGGGACATAATATGAATCATATATTTATCTCATATTGATCAGGATTTAGTTTTTAATTTATGAAAGTTTAATGAACAATGTTTTTGTCTTTGAACAGTTTTGTCATCGACAGAAAGATTGTTTATTCACTTGTTATCACATTATTGTAGCTTCTCTTTTGTTTTCATAACAAACGTGCTCGCTTGTGCGACTGATAAAAATATGTATTTGAAATGGCTTCATGTTTGGCATTGACTGAGTATATATTAATACCCAAAATTTACTTTTGTAGTGTGTGAGCTCGTTCGATAGGACTGTGAGTAAAGTCCGGCTGTTCTGGTGAAGGGGATAGATTTTTTTCTTGTTCTATATACAGTTTTCCTGTCACAGTTCGGGCAGTTTAAAGAGAATTGTATTATTGAATAGGAGGGATCTGAACCCACTTCATTAGATCAGATTTTTATTTTTCATTAATAATTAACGTCGCGTTCAACCAGTGGATGCCAAATTGGGGGCCATATCATAAAGGTAGGTGACTATTGAGTCATTGTTTTAAATTTTCCATAACACAACAAATTTAATCTTCACTAGCAGCCAAGCGAGTAGCCCTTGAAATATTAATCTGATTGTTATTTCCTAATTTCTAATTATAATCTTATTTTGTACTAATAATTTATTGTTTGTTTTAATTATCAAAAACCAGTACGATCATTTCTGTTTTTCATTTTCCCACCTTACATACTCGGTGAAGGCAGATCTTGCTTACAGTATCGAATCTTCTAGTGAATCAATCAGTCTGGTATTCAGTTAGCGTCCACACATGCATTTTCAAAATTTATAACCTCAATACTGGTGACTCAGTACAAGATTCATTATACGTGTATCGACCTATCTTTGGAGGCGAGAGTGACTCCCCCAGGAAAAGCTTTACAATATGCACATATGAAATATTTATAATTATTGGATTTATTATATATATTGTCATATTATTTTTATATTTGTTGCTCTATTTTTTTATTATTGTGCATTTGATTTTTCATGTAATTATATTTTTCATGTTTATTGAATGGTGTACCCTTCATTTATTACCCTGTCTTCATGCATGACCAATCTTGTTATAGTCTATTTTATTATCAGTATTGACCTATTATCAAAATGATTAACCAACTGTATTCTTCACTGAATAAGTTGGATAAATTGGCGATATACAGCATTGATTATAAATCTTTGGAAATAATAGATTCCCAAGATTTATTTAAATTATTCAGGACCATTGCATCCGATTTGGAAAAACTCAAAGGTCATATTATCTAGTTGCAGCGGCGATACAAATTAATAGAATCTATAAGGTATTCTGATAGAGTATCGCCTTTGATTCCCATTGGTATCATCTTACATTGCTGA
>NW_024094286.1:0-10076 GCF_014356525.2 Nilaparvata lugens
TCTTTCCAAGTATCAAGAAATCTGTGGTTTTTGACAATTTCTTTGTCTTTTTCATTCAAATCCAGTAACTATGAAAAATAATAGAACATCATCAAACCATTCCATATTGCGTCATGGTCCGTTTCTCACTACAGTGTACCACGGTCAATATAATTTTGAATAGTTTTTAGAGTCGTAAACGCTGTTTTGAGATAATAAGGGCGTTTCTCTATTTTACAACACTGAAACATCCATTTTTAACTGTCTGACTTGTTTAAATATGAGGCGGTGATGTTATAATCCATGGCCACTGCAGAGAGTATTTATTTATAGTGAGGTCCAGTCAAAAAATGGTAGTGTTTCGTTAGCAATGGTATTGCTATCCTTGTCTGTCATTGAACAAAGCGGATAACACTATCTCTCTCACGCTTTGCTCTGTTGCAAGATCGGCTTTTAACAATGTAGGATGAATAATTAATTATCAAAATATTCCATCCAAATTAGTAAAAATTTGTTATGAAATTAATGAAAAATATAACTGCTTGCTTAATATAATTGATTATTTTAAACGAGAATAAACCGTTAATATTACATCAATAAAACTGTATCAGCTACCGTCTATAGAAGGCATTGACAAGACAGAGGATCGGCAACGTTGTTCTCCTCTGCCATTATAACGTGGACCTCACTAAAGGAATTCAGTAGAGAAATATTCCAGCTTCAATTCTTATTTCGAAAAATATTTGGGGCTACTAAAGGAACAGTGAAGGATGATAACATATGAAGAAGAAAGAGAAAGACGGAAACGATGATGAAGATGAAAAGAGGGGAGGAGGATGAGGAGTGGGAAGAGGTGGAGGAGGAGTTGTAGAATTAGGAGGTGATGGACAAGGGGGAAGGAGAAAACAAACAACTGAAAAACTAATTTGTGCTGGAATTGTTCCATTAGCTGTTGTGTTATTTGTAAATCTTTGTTCAGTTATGTGATGGATAGTTTGCTACAAATGGTCTGACGCATGAGATGAGAGATGCAAAATAAGAGGAGAAGAAGAGGAAGAAGGATATGATAAAGAAGGGAAAGAAGGAGAAGAAGACAGAGAAGGAGAAGGAGAATAAGAAGAGAAGACGGAGAAAGAGGATGAGAAGAAGAAGGAGGATGAGCAGAGAAAGAGGGAGAAGATGAAGAGTAAAGCAAATCCGAGAAGAGACTCAAGGGAGACCACATCATACTGAAGAAGTAAAATAAGATAAAAAAGGGAAAGTCAAGTATGTAGAGTAAAGGAAAGAGATAGAACAAACATATCAAGGAAGAAGGGGAAGAAGTGAATAAGGAAAAAGGAGTAGAAGATATGAAGAAGAGGGTGAAGGAGAACAAGAAGGAGAAGAAGAAGGAAAAGAATAAGGAGGAGAAGAAGAAGAGGAAGAAGAAAAAGAAGAAGAAGGAGAAGGAGGAGAAGAAGAAGAAGAAGAAGAAGAAGAAGAAGAAGGAAAGAAGAAGAAGAAGAAAACGAAGAAGGAAAAGAGTGAGAAGGTTCATTAAGCTTGATGCTAAATTTGTTCCGACACTATAACTGCTCTTGAATTCACTTCATTGAGTCATCATCCGTCCCTTATAGCATCTCTGCTTTCCATTCTACCGTTACTGAAATATCAAAGTGAATCCGACTGCTGCAAAGTACTCAACATTACAGTGAACACAAAACTCAGTTGTGTTTATTTCAGTGGACGACATTACATTCAGTGCAATTCAAAATTAAAATGGCTGCTTGATGGCCCAAGATCGCACTTTCATGACTTGTGACGAGAAAAACAAAAACATTTTGAATGTGGTTGTCTATTTTTGGATTTCATAACATGTAAAAATGTACGGTCAGGCACTAGAGCCTTGTCACTAATCACGGGCAGGTAACCCGTGCTCCGCAAGTGTCTGTTTAAAAACGTGACAACCTGAAAACTTTACTTACTGAAATCATGAAAATTGGAAATAATTTTTTTTCAAGTTGATATTGTGGTAATTATCCATATTACATATATTGGTAGTCCTGTGAACAGTGGACCTCACGCAGTATTCTCATCCACAAGTACCTGATTGAAACTATAGACCTTATGGAAATACAGCAATAGATTGGCTTCTCTACCGCGTTTCGCCGTAAATGCGCAACATAAAAACATTTAAACATTTGAACATTTACTCTCACTTACCCTCACTTCGCTCGGTTACTAAAGTTTGAACAATTACAGATTTTATTGAAAGTAGAAAGACCAGTTCCGGTTGTTACACCATTGTCAATCTCTGATAAACTAAAACTGAATACAAGAGCAGCAGAATTCATACTAGTAGGCGAGTACTGCTATTGGTCAACGGCATGAACGCCTGCCATTGGACCAGCTAGGCAGTCACCTCCCACTTAACGGTGCATATAGTGACTAGCTGGGCCAATGGCAGGCGTTCATGCCCTTGACCAATAGCAGTACTCGCCTACTACTATAAATTCTGCTCTTGTTCAGTCGAACCTCTGTATAACGAAGTCGATAACCCGAGAAAAAATTCGCTGCTGAAATGTATTCGTTATTGAGAGATTGTTCTGTCAAGAAAACTGTCACAATCTTATGGATCTTGTAATATGGTATCACGGCGGTAAATAAATGAATATGTTACATAAAACATATCATCGCGAACGTAGAAAGGGTACCTATTAGGCTAATATTAATATGGAAATTTGAAAATTCATGCTGTTTAAAATAAAATAAAAACTCGTTTTTTAATATTTATAGAATGAAATAGGTAAGTAAACACACCAATTTATTTCTAGAAAGCTTGATTTGTACTATTAGTGGAGTTTAATCAAAGTACATACTCAGTAACAATATTTTTCAACTTCCTTCATCAAAGACTCTTTAGTACTTTTTACACTACTACTGTATTAGATTCAACGCAAAATACGGTAATTTTGTCAATAAATTTTCTATATATACTATAATAACTCAAATTCCCTATTTTTCAATGTTTTATTTGAAAAAGTGAGTAATTCTCGGTTGAATTTTGCATTTGAATGAAACATCATGTTCAATAAACGACATCTATTCAAACAGTCGAACATAAAAAGGCTGGTACACTATTTCTCAGATTTAATTCTTGCCTGATGATTTTGAAAGCTTCTAGAACTTCTTGATCTGACGGATTCTTCACAACCATCATCATCTTAGACAGTTCAAAGAATTGAAATGTGTGACAAAAGCAAGATTTAGAAAGTCCAGTCGTTCACCTGCCTGGTCTACAAATGACAAGTTCTTGAAATCCAATTTAGAGTAACTTGCATTCAATTTCCGACATGTATTTCTACCTCTATTGACTGTCCACCACCCATCTTCTTCCTACCTGAATTGCCATCATTTTTAGACTATTGACTTTTCTGCTGAAACTAAACAATTTTTTGAGAATGATCGTCTGCTTCCTATACAAACTACATTTTGTATGTTGAATTCAAGAGAAAACTTTGTTGTTGAGAGGTTAAAAATTCGTTAAATAGAGGTAAATAGAGGCCAAAACTCCAAAATGTCATGTGACTAGGTAAAAAATCGTTGTGTAGAGGATTTAGTCAAGTGGAGGTTCGTTATAAAGAGGTTCGACTGCATTCTCAACCTCATATTTTTTGGTCTATAGCCTACATGTAATATACATAAAATGCAATTTTTCAGAGATTTCTTCAATTTCTTTTGTGGAGGGTAGATTCTCGTAATTTCAAAAAACTCTCCTGAGCTCGAATAATTTATTTAGTTTTAGTTTATCAGAGATTGACAATGGTGTAATAACCGAAACCGGTCTTTCTATCAATAAAATCTGTGTTTTTTGACAATTTCTTAGTCTTTATATCTAATTCAAAATAGCCTATAGCCATCCTCGATGAATTATTAGGAATCCATATGCAAAATTCCAAGGTTAATCCGTCCAGTAGTTGAGACGTGATGATGTGTCATCAGTGAATTTCCTATCCCGTATGTGTGTATAAGCCAAATACTTTTCTTTATTATATTATAGATTAAGCTACACTCTTGCTCTCCATATCCACTTCAAACAGTCAGTTTTCTGCTAACATAGAAGAAGAAAAAGAAAAAAGAAGAAGAAAAAATACGAAGAAGAAGAGGAATAACAGATTGCAGGCATTAGAAAAATAGGACCGAAGACCTGAATTTAGGGCAGTTACAATTTGTAACCAAGCCTTCAGCTTGATTCTTCTACTCACATTCCAGCTATCTAAATCTCTACCGTCGATTCTCTCATTCCCCTTTCCTTCTTCTTTCTTCTTCGTATGTCTTATTCTTTTTCTTCTTTCCCATTCCCTATCACACCTACATTCGTTTTCTCTACAGTGTCACACACTATCTCACACAGAAAACTTTCAAACCACCAAATCCTGCTCAGTAACTCTTCTTCCTTCTTCTTCTTTTTCTCCTCCTTCTCCTTCTTCTTCTTCCTCTCCTTCTCCTTCTCCTTATTCTTCTTCTTCTTCTTCTTCTTCTTCGTCTTCCTCTTCTCTTTTTTTTCCTCTTCTTCTTCTTCTTCTTCTTCTTCTTCTTCTTCTTCTTCTTCTCCGCCTTTTCTTCTTCACTTCTCTTCAACCTCTCTTATCGTTTTAACCTTTTTCTTTCCTAAACTAGCTTTTTGGCCTCATCCCTCCAAACCTTGAGGGTGTCATCATAGATAAGAAGTTTCCCTATTTCAATTATTTGACTTTGTCTCCTCTGCTGCTATCATTCTGGATTGTTTTCTCTCTCGGTCTATCTCTCTTCGACTCCTATGTTCTTCTCTTTTTCTTTAAATAGAATTTCATCTTCATTCTCATTTTCGAAGTTTAACTGTTTTTATAGATCAATTTTATCAACATGTTGATTGATGCATTCCCATGGTCAACGGGAAGGATAATTGAATTGCAATACAGTATTTTTCAACGTCGGATATTGAAAGGCTCAGGGAGAGTTTAAATTCATCAAATTCTCTATTCTCAATTGATTGATACAATAAGTACATCATCAAAATGATAGGGAGAGAAAAAATAAG
This sequence comes from Nilaparvata lugens, assembly GCF_014356525.2. Lineage (NCBI taxonomy): Eukaryota > Metazoa > Arthropoda > Insecta > Hemiptera > Delphacidae > Nilaparvata > Nilaparvata lugens. The sequence goes on from NW_024094286.1 coordinate 5,039, forward strand.
GTAACCTTGTGCTATTCCTCTCCCAAATTCAGGTAATCTGATTAATGCAATGAAACATATATTATTATACATTGAAGTGATGGATATCATGAATAATTAATTATTAAGGTTTCAATTAGAATCATTGAGTGAATGCTCAGTCGATAAAATTTACGGTTTCTGAACAGATTTTACCTCAAATGATTTGATCGAGGAATTCATGCTAGATTATTGTGAATTTTTAAATCTACAACAATACGTTGCCGATTCAGAATTCAATCAAAATATAATATGTTCCATTTTGGAAATGTTATGACCAAATTTATGGAAATATAGAGATAGGAGAAGTCTGAGAGTCCTTTTTTACTCTTCCAAAAATACTCTATTGTATTATTTCGATCAAAACGATAATAATTGAATAACTGAATCAGCACCGATAACATAGAAGAATAAGGAATGAGAAACTATCTTAATAGCAGACAGCTTTAAATTGACAGACACTCTATCTGAAAAAGATCCCCAATCACCCTAAAGAGTAGGAGGACGAGGAGAAAAAGGGGGATAAGGAGGCAGAGGAGGAAGAGAAGGAAGAAGAGGAAGAGGATGGAGAGGGAGAAGATGAGTAAGTGGTGGAGGAGGAAGAGGAGTTTGAGAAGAAAGAGTAGGAAGTGGAGGTAGACGAGAAAAAGTATTATAATAAAGTGGAGTAGAGAGAAGAAGATTTATAAAGTGGGAGGGTTATAAAGAGAAATGTCAGAAAGTGGGTATTATTAATTGGAAAATTAAAAGATGGGAAATAAGATAATTACAATAATTGAGAATAAGAAGGAAAACAGGTCTTCAAAGTTTGTGTATTTTCAGGTAAATAAATTGAATCATCGTAATTTGATTTTAAGTCAGAAAGCTTATGCTTGCAACTTATCACATTAGGCTATCAAAATATGCTATCAGATTATTATTCCGGGCACATATTTATCATCACCCATCACCTCTGACAGAGATGAGAAGAATATAGATTCCTATGCCTTAGGCAACAACTGTACAGGAAAAAACAAGGAATTCAATTCAATTGGCACAAAAAAAAATGTCAAGGAAGAGTCTGCAGTAGTTACAGAGAGGGAGGGATTAGAGCTTTTCATTGTCAGAGAGAGAGAGAGAGAGGGAGAGCGAGAGAGAGTGAGTGAGGGAGAGTGAGGGTGATAGAGATTGAGAGAGGGCGAGATATTGAGAGAGAGTGATGGAGATTGAGAGAGGGCGAGAGAGAGCGAGAGATAGAGTGTGAAAGAGTCTGAGAGAGAGAGTGAGTAAGAGAAAGAGAGTAGGTAAGAGAAAGAGAGAGAGAGTGAGTGAGAGGGAGCGAGAGTAAGAGAAAGAGAATAGAATAGAATAGCTGCCTTAATTTTTACCTGGGAGAGCGGAGTTAAGGCGTAGCCGGCCCTCTCTTATACTCAACCCTCCAATACAAAGATGAATGATAGAAGATTAAACAAATCAAATTGAGAAAAATTATTCACAATATTACAAACAAAGTAAATGAATATTATTGAAATACAGAATAATAATCAATGTAGAAAAAAATGAAAAACCTTAATTATAATTGAGATATGAATAGAAATTAAAAATAAAAAACTGCAAATAATACAATTCTACAAAAGAAGAGGAAGAAAGAGAAACAATAGATATTGAATTGTTCCAGAGAGAGAGAGAGAGAATGAGAACGAGATAGAGAGTAAGAGAAAGTGAGTGAGTGAGAGAGAGAGAGTGTGAAGGGGTGTGAGATTTTTTTTTGATTGATTAATTACCTTTATTAGGGCGGAATTAGGACTCCTGGTCCTCTCTACCACACAACCCTTAGAGAGAAAGAGTGAGGAAGTGAGAGAGAGCAAGAGTGAGAGAAAGAGAGTGTGAGAGAAGGAGAGAAAGTAAGAGGCAGTGTCTAATAGATTAGAGCAGTGTCGTAAAGAATTGTTACCGCGGCTGGGAGAAAAGGGTTAGGTTGGGTTACCCCCAGCTGGAGATGGAAAAAAGGAAATCCAGGGTACCGTACCCCCCCCAACAGTTAACATTGTTTATGGGTCGACCACCTTGGTTCCCCAACCACTCCCTCGCCCCCTAAAAGGCACCCCTTATCCAAACCCCCCCCCAACCAAAGACAGGTCTTAAACGCGAGACAAGGGTACTGCGGTAATAAATATAAAAGTCCACCCCCTACACCTGGGAAACACCACCAGTAATGTCTTACAAACGTGTAATTTTAATTTTCTTTTTCGGCTTCTTCTCCGAGATGTTTTTATCACATTTCTTGCTGGTTTTATTTGTTTTCTTGTTGTTGTGTGTTTTATAGTGTTTCTTGGTATGTCTTCTACACTGAACTAGTAGTGAGGCAACGTTATGATGACTGTGGGGAAAGATAGGAGGACAGAGTTGCCGATCTCTCCCTTCTATAGAAGATAGATGATACAGGTATATCAGATATAATATTGACTGTTCATTTTTGTATAAATCATGAAAAATTATCAATTATTATATTCTATTCGTCAACAAATTATATTCTCTAGAGATTAGTGAATAAATTTATTTTCGCCACACTGCACAGAAAGCAGCTGTTTTCCAGTCCCTACGTAGATCTAAAAGACATTGTTTGCAGACGACTCTCGTCTGACGTCAGAACAGGTTTCTTTCCGGCCTAGGCCGGAAAGAGGACTCTTTCCAGCCGCTAACATTGAACTAAGAAAGGTGAAAAAACTTTTCATTATTTGTGTTCATTATTCAATAATTAAAACATTCATAATAATATCATCTTATTGTCATTTGAAAGAATAGAAAAGTATAAACACAACCTCCCACATAATTGAACATCATCTTTCAGGTTATTTAGACAAATTAGAATAAAAAATGAAAATACTTCCTGATATTCAGATTACCTCAGATATGCTAGAGCTATCACCTTCCACTTCTGCTTTCGGAAGTGCTTAGTAAACAACTATTCTCATATATATATGTTATTTTGTGGTGTGGCGAAAAATAGCGTTTGCACCACGGGCAAAAATGTTTTTCCGGCTCTCAATCTCTTCTAGTCCTCGACCTACGGCCTCGGACTTGAAAACCGATTTCGAGCCGGAAAAATCTCATTTTCTGCTCTAGGTGCCAAATATACTATTTCATAATTGAGATGAGATATTTTGTTAATTAAACGCCACCAGTGATGTTTTACAAACGTGTAATTCTAATTTTCTTTTTCGGCTTCTTTTCCAGGATGTTTTTATCACATTTCTTGCTGGTCTTATTTGTTTCCTTGTTGTTGTGTGTTTTATATTGTTTCTTGGTATGTCTTCTACTCTGAACCAGTAGTGAGGCAACGTTATGATGACAGTGGAGAGAGATAGGAGGACATAGTTGCCGATTCCCTGATTTGCCACTGCCTTTCATAGGAGATAGCTTATATCGGGGTATCTGCTTGATGTAAAATCAACTGTTTATTTTTGTTGAGAATGATCAATAAATTATTATTCTACTTGTCAACAAAGTATATTTCTCAGAGATTTTTGAATGAATTCTCATAATTGAGATTGTATATTTCGATAATTGATTATATTCTACGTTGTCGGATCAAGAGGTAGGAAACAGGGCCGTAGAGAGCCGTGGCGGGGGCCCACCAACTGGACCCGTAACGGGGCCCTACATATTTTTACAATAATTCATATTATACTTGATCACAAAAACTGAATCCCAAATGGCCTACACACGAGCAATGTTTTACAACGTTACTTATGATACAAGAATATTCTCTCTTTTCATTAGGATAATGGAATTACATAACACTCATTTAATAATAGTTCATCCCCCTGTGGGTTGTGAGAGCTTCGATCATTGTATTCAAGAATATGTTGAAAACCAGAATTCACCCGCAGTTTCCCTTCTTGTCGTAGGAGGCGACTAAAATGGACCTCAAGGCAACTCCAGAAGCTGCCTTGCCCTCAAACCCACGGGATCTGCCCCATCAGGGCAGTTTCGGAGGGGCAGAAAAAAAACCCCAAGAGACCAGAGATGGGTGGAACTCCAGGCACAGTTGTGGGTCAAGAGGCTGAGTTGAGGGTGGCTGGGCGCCGGGCGCCCTAGAGGCAGTTTGGCGTCCCCTCTCTTAGCGGAAGGACCTACAAAAAGGCCAGGAGTGGAACTTATGTAGTCACGAGGACTAATGAGTCTGAAGAGACTGCCAAGCATATCACACTGGATTGCGACAAGGATTGCAACCAGGTGATGAATGGAATGTTAGTATAGGGAAAAACTCCTGGTTATTGTAAAGGAAATAGGTATTGGTTTGCCCAACTAACATATATAACAAATTATCTTGAATAGCTAGCAAAATCGCTAAATGAAAAGATTTTATAGGTCTCTAGCAAACAGCTGCTTTGTTATCGCCGGGTGCGATATCAACAAATGAGAGATTAGATAATAACGGGTATCCTGGCTACAATTCGAACAGCCAAATAGAAAAGAATTTTATCGCTATTTTATTGAATTATATAAAATAATGACATTTTTAGGTTAGGTTCTATAATACTTACTGGTCGGCAACCTAAATAATCGGTCAAGCCATATAATTTGAAATTTAGCCAGACACCTGTGGCAAATTTTTGTTGTAAAAAAATAGCATTCGACCAGAGGATTTGGTAACCACATAGCATGTTATTGTAAAAGGAAAAACAACTTAATAAAGTTGAAAATATTTATTGTGTCGAATGAGCATGTACAAAATATGTAAAATAAATAAAAATAATAAGGAAGTATGTATATTCTATCAGCCACATGGATACATTTGTAATTTTTGGATGAGCCAATCAAAATGCAATAACTGACTGGCGGTAAAAGTGAGTCAATTCAAAAATAAACCTCATTATTTATATAAATGATAAGAATTTGTAAGTTATCACTACTCAGTTCATGTACCAGATGTAATCTGAGTGATTATAAAATATAACACATAATATCTATTTGATAGCCTAGCAGATTGACACGGACTATTTGATTATTCCAATATAATGATTGAAGTGGTCAT
>NW_024094287.1:0-10969 GCF_014356525.2 Nilaparvata lugens
ATTCTGATTTGTCTAAATAACCTAAAAGATTATGTTCAATTATGTAAGAGTTTGAGTTTATACTTTTATTCTTCCAAATGACAATAAGATGATATTATTATAAATGTTTTGATTCTTATGAATAATAAACACAAATAATGAAGTTTTTTGATCAGCTGTTTTAGCACACTTGAAATTTGGCCAATCTGAATGTCAACGTCAACAATGCTTGTTGTCATTGACTTCGGAAGTTTAGGTTAGAAGTTCTATCCTACTCTGAAAATCGAATTTGAATAGTTTATAAGATATATCTTATCTGTATTTTATTCATCCAAATAGAATGATAGTATCTTATTGCAGAATACTTATTCAATTCTAGAAGCATAAACTGATTCCGTTTCATAAACCATTTTGTAAACACGTTCTCATCAAATCAGAATCAGCTGACTTCAAGGTTATTTTACAGCCCTAGGGCCGTAAAACTTTTACCGGCCTGGTCAGAAAACAATCATTTTCGGCCTCCATATGACGCACGAAAACCAGCTCATTACATCCAAGTGGGGCGAAAACTAATTTGACTTCATACAATTCGCAAATAATAATGTTCTTTGTTAAGCAAAAACAAGCTGTTTTTCTCGAACAAATTTGTTATTTTACACAATAATTGAGGGAATTAATCCAATTGGACTTCATATAATTCACAAAAATAATGGTCTTCCAAGAATAATTATTATTATTTTCTGTGGATACAATTACAAATCATATAAATATGATCGGGAATAAACAACAGGCATGGCTCAAAACTATTCTGTTCCCAAATTTTGATAATGAAAAACATGTTCGAAAAAATAGGTTATGTTTTAAAAGTCCAACTTTTACATACTTTATGAGCTGGAAATTTTGAATTAAGAAGGTTCAAAACACCAAATTATAGTCAAATATTACACTCAATTATCACTGACTTTTCAGTCAGTAGAGAGTTATGAAAAATAGAAAATGATGAACAAGCAGTTTTTCTCGAACAAATTCACTATTTTTCAATTCTAATTTTTTTTTCCTACAGTTACGTTGGAAAGTGGCCATTGCTGCACTGGTTACAGAACGCAAAGAATCACTGTGATTCTTTGCGTTCTGTAACCAGTGCAGCAATGGCCACTTTCCAACGTAACTGTAGGAAAAAATAATTAGAATTGATTAAAATAGTGAATTTGTTCGAGAAAAACTGCTTGTTCATCATTTTCTACTTTTATAATTTTCTACTGACTGAAAAGTCAGTGATAATTGAGTGTAATATTTGACTATAATTTGGTGTTTTGAATCTTCTTAATTCAAAATTTCCAGCTCATAAAGTATGTAAAAGTTGAACTTTTAACAGTTAGAACATAACCTATTTTTTCGTACATGTTATTCATTATCAAAATTTGGGAACAGAATAGTTTTGGGCCATGCCTGTTGTTTTTTCCCGATCATATTTATATGATTTGTAATTGTATCCACAGAAAATAAATAATAATAATATTCTTGGAAGACCATTATTTTTGTGAATTGTATAAAGTCCAATGGATTAATTCCCTCAATTATTGAGTAAAATAACAAATTTGTTCGAGAAAAACTGTTTGTTTATCATTTTTGAAAGAACATTATTATTTGCGAATTGTATGAAGTCAAATTAGTTTTCGCCCCACTTGGATGTAATGAGCTGGTTTTCGTGCGTCATATGGAGGCCGAAAATGATTGTTTTCTGACCAGGCCGGTAAAAGTTTTACGGCCCTAGGGCTGTAAAATAACCTTGAAGTCAGCTGATTCTGATTTGATGAGAACGTGTTTACAAAATGGTTTATGAAACGGAATCAGTTTATGCTTCTAGAATTGAATAAGTATTCTGCAATAAGATACTATCATTCTATTTGGATGAATAAAATACAGATAAAGATATATCTTATAAACTATTCAAATTCGATTTTCAGAGTAGGATAGAACTTCTAACCTAAACTTCCGAAGTCAATGACAACAAGCATTGTTGACGTTGAATCGGGATTAAATGCCATGTAAACCAATCAGAGAAGCTTTTTGTGTAGTTGAGAAGTTGATATAGTGGTAATTATTCATATTAAAGAAGACTAAGAAATTGTCAAAAACCACAGATTAAAATCTGTGGTTTCTGACAATTTCTTAGACCCGGTTGCACAAAAGCCGGTTAAATTTTAACCGTGATTAACTTCACGAGAACCAATCAGAGAATGAGTTTTTGATAAAACGGCTTCTCTGATTGGTTCTCGCGGAATTAATCACGGTTAAAATTTAACCGGCTTTTGTGCAACCGGGCCTAAGTCTTGTTATTCAATAATCAGAGAAGCCGTCTTCTCAAAACTGCCTTCCCTGATTAGTTCTCGTAAAATTAACCACGGTTAAAATTTAACCGGCTTTTGTGCAACCGGGCCTTAGAGTCTAGATTTCTAGATACTTGAGATTTATGAAATAATCAATGAAAGACTTCTATGAATGAATCTAAAATAGAATTTAACTAAGTAGCCTGAATTTCGCTTTTAAGTAGACTGGAAAATGTTGACCAAATTAGACTCATTATAAATATGCTAAAACAGCTGATCAAAAAACTTCATTATTTGTGTTTATTATTCATAAGAATCAAAACATTTATAATAATATCATCTTATTGTCATTTGGAAGAATAAAAAGTATAAACTCAAACTCTTACATAATTGAACATAATCTTTTAGGTTATTTAGACAAATCAGAATAAAAAATAAAAATACTTGGAAAATTTCCTAATATTCAGATTACCTCAGATTTGCTAGAGCTATGACCTTCCTGTTTTGCTTTCGAAAGTGCCTAATAAACAATTATTCTCATATTTATATTGTTTATTTTTCTGTGTGGCGAAAAATAACGTTCTCACCATGGCAAAAATGTTTTTCCGGCTCTCAATCTTTTCTAGTCCTCGGCCTACGGCCTCGGACTTGGAAACCGATTTTGAGCCGGAAAAGTCTCATTTTCGGCCCAGGTGCGAAATATACTATTTCATGCTTCTCAAAAATTCCCAAAGTGCCACAGCCCACAGACAGTCGATAATGCTTGAGTACAGTTCTTGAACTCGTTCCAGTGTTCTAAACCTGGTGAATTCCTGCTTGTAGGTCAAGGATAGACGTTGACCCCTGTAAGAGAGACAGAGATACTGAACAAGAGAAAGAGATTGTGTGAGAGAGAGAGTTTGAGGAGAGAGAGAGAGAGAGTGAGTGTGAGAGAGACCAATTTGCGTTTTCCAATATATTGAAGTGGTTATATCTCCTGAACGGGAGAGAATTTTCCTAATCCATTTGCAGATTCCAAATCCTCACTTCGAGAGAAAGAGGAGAGAGTGATAAAGAGGAGAGAAAGAGAGAGAGATAGACAGTGTGAGGAAGATCGAGTGAGAGAAAGAGAAAGGGTGTGTTAGAGATAGAGTGAGAGAGTTAGAGTGTGAGAAAGTGATTGAGAGATAGAGAGAAGTATATACAGAACGAGTTCATCTTGAAATGTGGGAAGAGGCCAAAGTAGGTCAATCATATACGATACTAGCATCAATTGTACTCTAGTGTATTTTAGCCCTTGGGTGCTTAGCAGGCATGATATGCAACAAATTTTCAAAGAATTTATCTTCAAGATTGAACTTAACAGTATCACTTTTATCATAGAGTAAAGATACTGTTTAAAGCTACTTGTATCAGTTGTATCTGCTTGTATAATCATTACTTATTAGTATACCTTGATGGCATAAGTAATTTAACTTCGTAACATCACCCTCATAGTCTGAATAGTACCGGTATAAACTCAAGTTGATGGCCGAGTTGCACAAAAGCCTGTTGAATTTTAATCGGGATTAAATGCCATGTAAACCAATCAGAGAAGCTTTTTGTGTAGTTGAGAAGTTGATATTGTGGTAATTATTCATATTAAAGAAGACTAAGAAATTGTCAAAAACCACAGATTAAAATCTGTGGTTTCTGACAATTTCTTAGACCCGGTTGCACAAAAGCCGGTTAAATTTTAACCGTGATTAACTTCACGAGAACCAATCAGAGAATGAGTTTTTGATAAAACGGCTTCTCTGATTGGTTCTCGCGGAATTAACCACGGTTAAAATTTAACCGGCTTTTGTGCAACCGGGCCTAAGTCTTGTTATTCAATAATCAGATAAGCCGTCTTCTCAAACCTGCCTTCCCTGATTAGTTCTCGTAAAATTAACCACGGTTAAAATTTAACCGGCTTTTGTGCAACCGGGCCTTAGAGTCTAGATTTCTAGATACTTGAGATTCATGAAATAATCAATGAAAGACTTCTATGAATGAATCTAAAATAGAATTTAACTAAGTAGCCTGAATTTCGCTTTTAAGTAGACTGGAACATGTTTATCAAATTGGACTCATTATAAATATGTTAAAAAACAAACAATGAAATGTTTATACTAGTCTGTGTTTCTTAACAATTGCAACAATATCTAGATAGCTACATTGAATATTCATACTGAATACATAATTATAAATAACTAGATAATTATCCTCAGATTTCATTTGAGAAGCGACTAAAACAGCAAAACTTCTGTACTGGAGCATGAAGATAAATGATGATGATGATGATGATGATGATGATGATGATGATGATGATGATGATGATGATGATCTCCAGCAATCTCTGCTCCAGTGAACATGGAATAAAATTATAGAATGCAGAAGAAAAAGGAGAGAATAAAATGGAAAAGTAGTAGAAATGGTTGGAAAAGTAGCCTCGTTACATAAATAATCCTTGATAATCGTTCAGATTTCATACCGGTCTTTATAAATCTTGTACTCAACCACTTTCTAATAATATGGTATTAAAATTCTGCATATAACCACAGAGTGAAGATACCGTTTAATGATACTTTTAGTAATCATTTGTCTCTGGTATAAAATTCTTCGTTTGAAGTGGAAGAATATGGTCTATTGAATCAACTTGAAAATGTCATCATTCCTTAGAAAAAACAACAGTAGAGTTTGAAGTGGACATCACTAAAATATCTTCGGAATTTCAATAGACATACACAGATATTAACAGCAAACTATAGTGAGGTCCACGTTGTAACGGCAGTGTTTGTTTAGCAAATTGTATTGCTATCCTTGTCTACCATTCAGCAAAGTGGATAACTATCCACTCTATCAGCTCATCAAACTATCACTTCTCTCTATCACACCTCTATCACTCTATTCAGCTATCTTTCTCGCTTTGCTCTTTTGCCAGATCATCTTTTAAAAAATGCTGAAAGTTTGAATTGAACCTAAAGCTGCGTACACATATTCGCGCTTCCAACCCGCACCGAGCACGCTCCTCCCTCGTACCGCCCTCGTACCACCATCGAACCACAGTCGCTCCGCCCACGCACCGATCATGAACGTTAGGGAGAGGTCAGATCTTCTCGCGTTTCCCGGTCGAACCACTGTTGCTCGCCGGTCGATCCTCAATCGCTCTGCTGGAGTGACGTTCGGTTGCGGAGCAGAGCGACAGTCTTTACGCACCTTTACTACACTATACAACGATTAATTTCAAAGCTATTAACCCAATTACTTAATATATGAAGCAGCTTATCGATGGCTAATTAGAATCCAGCCTAGACTCATTACGACTTTAAAGACCACCAAGTATGTTCTTCCAACAGTTGATTTTCTCACACTATTATTACGATCTACTTCAAACTCTTGAATCATCAATGCTTCTCATACTGAAATGAGTTTCTCACACTAATTAGTCATTCAACTCATAGTGATAGGCTACTATAAAGTTAATGTAGCACTAATTGATTTTTTTCCTGGAGTTGATGTAACACTGATAGCTTTACTTAACCACAGAGGAGGGAGTCTTATTCTTTTTTTCTTTGTGCTTTCACGTAACCGTAAACTGATGGAATTCCGTTATATTAGATTAGAGATAGACGTAGTTAAGTAGACCGGTGAATCTGTGGACTTATCACACATGCGCAGTAGATCTGTGATCTATGAACATGCACGTAATGCAATTTGCATGTATCTAGTGAGGTCTACGTTATAATAGCAATGGAGAAAGACAGCAGAACAAGGTTGCCGATTCTCTGTCTTGCCAGTGCTCAATGCCTTCAATAGACGGTTGCTGATACAGGTTTATTGATGTTATACTAGTCGTTCTGTGAACAGTAGACCTCACGCAGTATTCTCATCCACAAGTACCTGATGTCACTTGTTTTAAATGTTAACAAACTCAGTTCACATTTGAATTTGTATTCCATATAATATAACTCATCCAGTTACGTGATAATCGTTCTATCTGATGAAAATTAATTTTTTAGAATCAAAATATTATAATTTCTCCAGCATTATTAGTTCATTTTGTTTTTTTTATTCACTCATAAATTAGTTTTTTCGAATTTGAGAATATTGATACTGATGGGCACGCATAATAATATCATGACTGCAAAACAAATATTGAAACCAAACACCTTAAAGCTGCGATTAGACCAAATTTATTTAAAAAATGTTTATAACTCAATCCTTTTAGATTATATTAGATTGATCATAACTTATCATACACATGATGAACACATGTGTTTGTCAACTCCGTTCAAACTAATAGAATCTATAAGGATTAAGTTATTAACATTTGGTTAATAACTTTCGTGTAAACCCAGCTTTGATTCCCACCTCTTTAAGATGCATACCTCTTTAAGGTCTTTGATTGAAACTATAGACCTTATACACTAACTTACTGGCTTCTCCACACATCTGTGTAATCACTTGTCAGCTTATTTAGATGAATAATTCTATAGTCTGATTTTTACTCTAATATTGGCGTTATAAGGAGGCTCTTTTCCTTATATTATCCTTGAAATGCAATATTTCCAAAAAACCTTATATATATATATACGTCGACGCGCAATTTAAAAAGGAAACATACATGTCAAATTTCATGAAAATCTATTACCGCGGTTCGCCGTCGTAATGCGCAACATATAAACATTTAAACATTAATAAATCGCCAAACCGCGACTTGAATCTTAGACCTCACTTCGCCTGGTCAATTTAGCGGGAAATTATGTTTTAATGATTTCATAATCAAGATTTAAGATTTTGTTAATTAATTATATTCACATTGTTAAAAAACAATCTAGCAAAGTGAGAAAGAGATAGCGCCATCCGCTTGTTGTAATATAGACAAGGTTAGCAATACCATTGATAATCAAACACTGCCATTTTAACATGGACCTCAGTATTGTAGAACTTATATGAAATTATTAAAAATATAGTCTCCTGCTTAATGAAAAATATAATTCATTATTTAACAGTTAAAAACCTGTATTAGCTACCGTCCATAGAAGGCATTGACAAGACGGAGGATCGGCAACGTTGTACTGCTATCTTTCTCCACTGCCATTATAACGTGGACCTCACTATTGGAGAACTTCTATTAGTAGAACAATTACAAAAATACCGGTAGACATTGTGATTACATACACAATTTCTCTAGATATAGATTTTCTTTAGCTAGTTCTCTTTGTAAGTCATCATTCTTGTAAACGATTCGAAAAATTCGACAATTCTGGAAGCTCAACAAATATATCCATTAGAAAAATGCATGACTTGTGTCGTGAGATCAGCTTCAAACAGTAAGCATGTTTAGATGGAAAGTGCTTCTGTTGTTATTTATGTGGTATGCTGGCAGTTCAAAAATGAATTTCACTGAAACAACAATGTCAAGCTACTCAATGAGTCAACTGTGAAATGTCATTCGGCTTTCACCATGAATTCAAGTGAGGTCCACGTTATAACGGCAACATTTGTTTGACATTGGTGTTGCTATCGTTGACTATCATTTGACAACGCTGTTCTTCTATCTTTCTTCACTGCCATTATAACGTGGACCTCACTATATTATTATCACCTGCATGAACTGTCAAAGTGATGTTTTTCGTTTTTATAGCACGAAGTTAGTAGACTAAAATGTGGTATTTCAGGGAATTGTGTCAAACGTCTTGTTTCTGTTTACACCACGATGTACTCTTTTTAGTAGAGTGATATTCACTTTCAACTTTTAGCATACTTTATATAAAACTTCCATGCTTCCTATTCATACAATGTTGACAGTTTGGAATTAATCTCACTCTTTATTTAATCGAAGTTTTTTCCAATCATTCATGAGTCGAATCCTTTATCTTAATGTATATTTGTATTGTCACGAGTTATTTCGAGAAAAGAATTCTGGATGTGTTGAAAACATCATGAGACGTTCAGGAATGTTCTACTGGATGTTGTTTAAAAATTACAAAATCTGGTGTGGCGCACTCACACAACTTTCCTTGCCGTTATGAATATTGATCACCTGACGCTAGTGTTCCCGCACATCTCAAGTCTACTATTCAAGATTGAGCTAGCTGGTGACAGGACAATAACGCTGGAGACACACGAGGTCTGCTATCTCTTCATAGTGAATAATTCAATAGAATCAACAGTTGCCAACAGTTTGCAATTGAATAATCACATTTTCTCGAATTTCAATTTTAGGTGAAAATGCTACTGAACATAATCATTGTAGAGCTTTTTATGCTGATTCTTTTCCACTTGAAATGTTCTGTTTGAATGTATATGAAGCCTGATAATTGAGAATCAATAATCAAACTTTGAATAGATGGGGTGGAGCTCCTGAAATTTTTACAGATATGGACTGTGACAGTTGATAGAGCTTACAATGACATTTTTAAGTATGAATTGATCAAAATCGTTGGAGCCGAAAATTGCGAAAACCCCTGTTTTTGACACATTTTAGCCGCAAATTGAATTGCATTGATCGAAATGTTCGTGTCGGATCCTTATATTGTAAGGACCCTAGGTTCCAAATTTCAATCATTTCGTTAATTGGGAGATAAGATATCATGTACACAGACACACATACACTCATATACACACACACCCACACATACACATACAGACCAATACCCAAAACCACTTTTTGGACTCAGGGGAGCTTGAAACGTATAGAAATTAGAAATGGGGGTACCTTAATTTTTTTGAAAGCAATACTCTCCTTACCTACGGTAATAGGGCAAGGAAAGTAGAAATCGATGTGCTCTTGATTTCTACTTACATTGTCAACATTGTAGTTAATGGAAATTTTTGTTTAAATCCCCATCAAGGTATGTACTGAAATTTTCATTAATTCTCTTTTCCGTCATCGTATTAAGAAGATGTTCACATCCAATCAGTCAATTTGTTTTTTTGGTATTTATTAGTATGTAGGAAATTAAACGATAATTTTCAATACTCATGATCGACATTAAACAAGTTATCAGACATTCCTCATTTTTATGCTATGCAGATTATGTGGAATTTCTTGAAAGATTGTATTCTTGATTGAAAAAAAATAATTTTAAAATAGATGTCAATAAGCAAAGTTTGCTGTGATCAGCAGAGTCAATGGAAAAACAGCCGCCCTAGGATGTATGGTCTCCGGAGCAAAAGGAAGGTAAGAAGGGATTTGGGAAGAAGGGCTCCAGAGTGGGTGTCTGCAGTTGCATGAAGATAAAGATAAAATCCAGGCAGTTTAAAGGTAGCACCTATTGCTGAGAAACTTAAAGAGTTCAGGCGAGATGATGGTCATGTTAGGCGAGGACCGACGATCACGTGGTGAAAAAGTGCCGTCCATGGCTACACAAACAAGAAAAAGAGGTAGGCCAAAAACTACCTGGATGACGAATGTCCAGAAGGACATGAAAAATTTGGATCTTTCTACAAACGATGCCTATAATCGAAGGAATGGCGCCTCAGGATTGGTAAAGCCGACCCCGCATAACGGGAAGTGGCGAGGATAAAGAAGAAGAAGAAGAAGATGGAAAGATTATCACGAAACTGGATAAATTATCATATGGGATACAAATTCAAACGTTAACTGAGTTTATTAACATAAGTGAGTTTTTGATCTAGGAGAAAACAAATAGCAGTTTTTAAGAGTTAATTATGATTCAACTGAATCAACTAGAACAGGTGACATCAGATACTTGTGAATGAGAAAACTGCGTGAGGTCTACTGTTCACAGAACTACTAATATAAACGGCTACCTCATGAAGCTTATTTTGCCTTATGTTGGGGTGATGTTGTGTGTATGTTTTTATAATGATGTATGTGTGAATAATTCTAAAACAGCTGTGCTTAGTGAGATAAGTTGTGTGTATTTTTTGGTTCAAAATTTTATAAAATAACTTGATTAATTCAATAATAAACTTTGCATAGATGGGGCAGAGCTCCTGGAATTTTTACAGATATAGGACTAGTGGCAGTTGATAGAGCTTATCGATGACTATTTTGGTATAAATTTGATCAAAATCGTTGTAGCCGTTTTTGAGAAAATCGTGAAAAATCCTGTCTTTGACAACATTTTCGCCATTTTAGCCGCCATCTTGAATTGCATTTGATCGAAATTGATCGTGTCGGATCCTAATAGTGTAAGGACCTTAAGTTCCAAATTTCAAGTCATTCCGTTAATTGAGAGATGAGATATCGTGTACACAGACGCACATACACTCATACACACACAACACACACACACGCACACAAACACTCTAACGGACCAATACCCAAAAACCACTTTTTGGACTCAGGGGACCTTGAAACGTATAGAAATTTAGAAATGGGGTACCTTAATTTTTTTCGGATAGCAATACTTCCTTACCTATGGTAATAGGCAAGGAAAGAAAAAGTTGAATACACTTTTACACGTCATGAAAAACGAATTCAGAAATCAGCTATCTCTCACACATGAATATTATCACATAGTATTGATCCTATGAGTACCTGTATTCTATAGTGAGATCCACGTTAGAATAGCAGTGGAGGAAGATAGGAGAGCAACGTTGCCGATTCTCTGTCTTGTCAATCAATGCCTTCTATAGACGGTAGCTGATACAGGTTTATTGGTTTACTGTTCACCTCAGTTTCA
>NW_024094289.1:0-11257 GCF_014356525.2 Nilaparvata lugens
TCTTAGTGTAACTTGGATGTTGCCATTCTAAAAATTCAAAAGGAAAATCTGGTGTGGCGCACTCACACAACTTTCCTTGCCGTTATGAAAATTGATCACATGACGCTAGTGTACACGCGCATCTCAAGTCTACTATTCAAAGATTTGAGCCAGCTGGTGACAGGACAATAACGTTGGAGACACACGAAGTCTGCTATCTCTTCATAGTGAATGATCTAATAGAATCAACAGTTGCCAACAGATTGCAATTAAATAATCACATTTCTCGAATTTCAAGCTTATTTTAAATTTTAGGTGAAAATGTTACTGAACATTAATTGTAGGGATTTTCATGCTCAATCTTTTCCACTTGAAATTTGTTGTTTAAATTGTATCTGAAGCCTGATAATTGCGAATATAAAATTAAACTTTGCATAGATGAGGCGAAGCTCCTGAAATTTTTACAGATATGAAACTTGTGGCAGTTGATAGAGACTATCAATGACTATTGTAGGTATGCATTTGATCAAAATCGTTGGAGCCGATTTCGAGAAAATCGCGAAAAACCCCTGTTTTTGACAACATTTTCGCCATTTTAGCCGCCATCTTGAATTGCATTTGATTGAATTGTTCGTGTCGGATCCTTATATGTAAGGACCTAAAGTTCCAAATTTCAAGTCATTCCGTTAATGGGAGATGATTGGGGGACACACACACACAACACACAACACACACACACCACTCACACACCACACACACAACACACACACAACACACACACCACACACACCACACACACACACACAACACACACAACACACACACACACACACACCCACACACACACACACAACACACACACATACAGACCAATACCCAAAATCCACTTTTTTGGACTCAGGGGACCTTGAAACGTTTAGAAATTTGGGCTCACCTAAACTTTTTTCGGAAAGCAATACTTTCCTCACCTATGGTATTAGGGCAAGGAAAGTAAAAAATAAATAAATATTGATTAACATCTGCTAAATATGCTGTCGTTTTTGCCAATACACTCTTGTGTTTTGAGAAGTTGTCCATACTCCGCTGAAGCATTGCATGTGGTACCGCTCGAATTTAGTGTGTCATTGTTTCACTCAGGGCTTCAAGGGTTCGTGGTTTGTTTATGTATACACGTGTTTTTACGTTGCCCCATAAAACATATCATTGGCCCTTACTTTTTCGAGAAAACGGCCGAAAAGTCACTGTCAATACGGATCGTTACCTAACGATGCTGCGTGATTTTTTCTGCCAAATTAAGAATATGACATATCAACTGCAATACTTTATGGTTTCAACGAGATGGGGCGACATGCCATACATCGAGAGCAGCTATGGAATCTCAAAGGAAGACCTTACCTGGACGCCTCATTTCGTTGCTTGGAGATGTGGAGTGGTCTCCTAGGTAACCGGACCTGTCACCTGGTGACTATTTTTATGGGGCTACCTAAAAGCACGTGTATACGTAAACAAACCACGAACCCTTGAAGCTTTGAGTGAAACAATGACACAATAAATTTGAGCGGTACCACATGCAATGTATCAGAGGAGTATGGACAACTTCTCACAACGTCTACAAGAGTGTATGGACACAAACGGACATCATTTACAGATGTTATCTTTTGTATATAATCAATGTTTTAACTTTTTCCTCTTAATTGTTATAATGGCAACATCAAAGGTACACAATAAAAAATAGATTTCCCCCCACCTACTGTCTGAAGAGCCTACTTTACTCCCTGAAACATAATACTAAAGTGTCACTTTCACGCTCTAGGTAGGAAAAAACAGGGAAACTCCTTAGAGCGTAAAAGTAACTCCATTTAAATAACATGGGAAGCATCGCTATTTTAAAAAACTTACATTTGAAATAGCTAGAAGGTCTAAGCTCAGATGAGGAAGCATAATATAGAGCAGTCATTGAACCAACTGAATTCAATACCTCAACCAGACTTTTGATCAATTATGAAATATATTTTCATGCTCAAATTATTACAAACTTTATATCAATGTAGGTACTATAAAAATGTATAAATATTTTTTATTTTTCATGTTATTCAAAATACCAAACAACGAATATTCCTCATTAACTAATCAAAATTGAAACGGAAACTTCCTCATAGTGGTAGTCGAGTCGGCGGCCATTGTTGTTACAACTTTGCTGACAGATAGCGCTGTCGGCGGTGAACTGTGTGATTACAAGACAGCTGTTCAATTTTTAAGTTTGTTGTAACACTTCTACTGGTCACGTAAATTTGGAAAATTATATCATTTGCAGTTTTTATAAAAAGTAGGTGGAGGGAAAAATGTTGTATACATCACGAGTGAAAAAATGTTTTTTCTCCTCAGGAGAATTGTTGCCCTTGGCTTCGTCAAGGGTTTCAAACCTTTCCCTAGGTAGAAAAAAAACAGTACTTTTCACTCCAGATATACAAATACTATTCCTACAGTTACCTTGAAAAGTGGCCATTCCTGCACTGATTACAGAACGCAAAGAATCACTTTTCCGCTCTAGTGCGGGAAAATTTTTTCTGCACTCCAGATTTACAACATGGCAACGCAAAATAGTTAGTAGGTTATATGGAGGACCAGTGCAGCAAAATCAAGTTAAGTTGGTAACAGTGACTGTGGTATAGTGAAGTGCACGTTTAATAATATTAAGGACAACGAGGACAGCGACATGAGTGACAGCCGCCCCTTCATTCATTTACTACTACATTATACAATTTATTTATTAATATAAAATTACACAGAAAAACATTTGATGGATTTCAGGCAATTTTACCCATAATTACCCACTTTACATATTCATTGGTAACTGTAGGAAAAATTTAATGTGAAATACGTGCACAAAGTTACTATGCTGCACTCAACAAACCATTCCGCCCTCTGCCTACGGCTCGGGCGTAAACGTTTCTTTCGGTGCAGCAAACTGTCACTTTTGCGCACTAGTTGCACAAATAGCTATTTTAATTTTGTTTGAAAATGAGTGTGTACTGTTATTTTAAATCATCCATACCTCCCTGCCCAACCCTGAGTATGTGCTACAAGATTCTAAGTGATGTAGCTCAGTGTCCAAGAGAATAAAGTAGTATTGCTACATGCTACAAAGTGATGTCTCTCAACTTGGGGGTGAAGAGAATCCGAACGGACAGATTCAGTGTAACTCTCTCCATTCAGTGCTGAACTCTCTCCAGCCTTGGTTGAATTGAGAGAAATGATTTTTATTTCCAAGAGTTCTGACAGTTTCAGTGAATCTTACCAAAGTAGTGGTAGTGGTCTACATTGTTCTGCATGAAATATTATTCAGAAAACTGAGCCCCGGCTGCAGCATGCTAATTTCCGGCCTTCGCTCCGACTTCCGAGTTCAGATCTCTTCCAGTTTCCTGATTTTCGCTTCCTTGCACTCACTCTCTCTCTCTCTCTAACTATCTATCTATCCATTTCTCTCGCTCTCCTTTTCCTCTCAAAGTTATTTAGAAATCAAAGTTGTAAACAAGGATCACTCAGAATACTGGCTTGATAAGTGGTGATTGATCTCTCAATAGCAGAAATTCCAAGCATGTTCAACTAATGAGTTGGTGATGATTGATCTCTCAATTCAGGCAGTAGTAATTCAAAACCTGTTGAACTAAGCAGAATAGCTTACGTCTGAATTGCTATTGGATTTGGAAACTCATTGAAGTGCTTAGTCCAATTTACGAGTAGTTTTATTGTCTGATTAGCTTCAATGGTTGAATGAACAAATAGAATATATTTAGAGGAGAAGAAACAGGTAATTGTTCAAAACTTCTATATTTTGTCTCTTGAATGGTAAAAATACTCGTATTCCTGATTCAATCCTGTGATTGAAAAGAAATTGCGCCTTCTATGGAGCTTTGAATTGTCCCATCTCAAACTCACTGGAAAAGCAAAGGCATATAAATGCATTCATCAATGATGAATTCCAAGTTTCAATGCACGTTTCTTAGTATACCATTAGTCCATAATTTTCAAGCATGCCATCTTAAGTATCTTGTGACTTTCCTGTAATAATTGCAACCTATAAATTGGCTTCCTTTAATAACAATAGAAAGCATTGAACAATGTTCTTTGAGAAATGCTCAATCTCTCACTCAATTCACACTAGAACATTCATAGTTTCAAAATTCCAAATTATTCAGGGGTAGTCAATAGATCCCATTAGCTATTTATCCTGCTCTATGCCTTTCTAAAGAACGGCTTCAATTAAAACGATTGATTTAGAAAAAAAAAGATAAGGAATAATACTAAAATTTGAGATCAATTTCAAAGAGAAACTGTGAGTATCCCTCATAGATGATAAATAATAACATAAATGATTCCTATTCAACCAATGCTCGAATTTTCAAGTAAATCTCACTATAAAAATCCAGTATATTACAGTACTAATAGCTGTGCTCACAATACTGGCTTGCTATTGGACGAAACTCGCACTTCCACAAAATGGCGTCGATGAGAGGGCAACGGCCAATGAGAAAGAGTTTGAAATGGGTCAGCCATTTACTTTATGACTTGTGATTGGTTCAACCTGTTTGACGTAGTTGAGGCAAGGGAGACTTCAATTAAAATTGTTAAGAAGATTATTACACTTTATCCTATACTATTAAATGAGCAATTTCTGTTTATATGTTTATATTTCTGTATGTGACCGGATCTCGAAAACGGCTCTAACGATTTTCGCGAAATTTGGAACAAAGTAGGTTATGATATGAGAATTCGATTGCACTAGGTCTCAACCCGGGGATAACTCGCTGGAGGACATTGAAAGGATAAATACGTCCTTGGAACAGCAGCTGGAAATTTTGTCGTCTGTTGATACCGTAATGGAAGTGAGTGAGCGAGTGCATGTGTCGGTTATTCCTCAGCTGATCTCACGAGAATAATCCAGCAAGAAAAACTTATTTTTGTTAATTTTTTCTTAGAAAACCATGTTCACTTTAGAAAGCCCAAAAATAGTAACTAGATGCTGTTAGTGTAGAATAGTACATAGTATATTAACAAATATTGTAGCAAACATAGTATATCATTCTGAATCGAATTCATAGTATTTTGTATATTCGTAATGTGTTTGTTTTTTGAAGTGTGAATAAATTGTTAATCTGATGAGTAATAGGGGCTTAACCTAGATTTTGATTTTTGACAGTTTGCTGCACCGAAAAGAAACGTTTACGCACGAGCCGTAGGCAAGTGCGGAATAATGGTTTCTTGAGTGCAGCAGAGGAACTTTGCGCACGTATTTCACATTAAATTTTTCCCACAGTTACCATTGAATATGAAAAGTGGGTAATTATGGGTAAAATTTCCTGAAATCCATCAAATGTTTTTCTGTCTAATCGTATTATTAATAAAAACCTTATTTCTTTAAAATTAAATAATAATAATTGAATTAAAGAAGGCACATAATGACAAAGCAACGACGTTCTCCACTGCCATATTATAACGTGGACCTCACTATATCACAGTCAGTGTTACCAACTTAATTTTGATTTTCCTGCACTGGTGCTCCATATAACCTACTATTTTGCGTTGTCATGCTGCAAATCTGGAGTACGCAAAGTATTACTTTGCGCACTAGAGCGGAAAAGTGATTCTTTGCGGCCTGCAATCAGTGCAGAAATGGTCACTTTTCAAGGTATCTGTGAGAAAAAATAATTGTAAGACTGAAAAAAACTATAGATTCAATCTTTTGTTACAAATTTTCTATGCTTTTACACTCCAGAACCAAGCTCGATCCCCCAATATTTAGGCTTTATAAGTCACATTTATAAATATGAAAACATGAAGTACCCTTTCACTCCTACCATTTCATAAAATGAATGGGAAGCAGTGACAGTGTGAATGATCCACTCTACATGAAACATGCATTATTATGACCAGAGTGAAGAGTCATCGAGATACAATCTAGGCCTCCCATAAACTATTAATAGAATAATAGAGTTGACACGGTCAACACCCACAAGACAATATAAACTTGGTTCAGGGAAGTAAGTCAGCGGCAGATGATGGACTCCACTTATCTATTCAGCCGTTAAATTGCTTTTCCATCGGGATGGAATGCCAAACTGGGCCTATGGGTGTTGGGATAATAGGATGCATGTTGTGTTCAACAACTTTTTCCTCTGATTTATCTGATTGTTTGTTATTTTGGTGTTTTCTGAAATATTTGAATGAAACTGTCCTGTTTATTTGATGATCTATTTTATATACTTGATTCTCCTACCTAGAAATGTTTGTTCATTATTTGAGCCCACGTAAGCTCCAGGCTTTGTAGTTTGAGATGAATGGAAATGATGGCAAATTTTAAATGATGGCAAAAAACCACAGATTTATTGATACTTAGAAAGACCGGTTTCGGTTATTACACCATTGTCAATCTCTGATAAACTAAAACTAAATACAAGAGCAGCAGAATTTATACTAGTTAGTAGGCAAGTAAATTTTGTTATCATGGCAATTCTGTTGCTTAAGTCGCCATTTTGTCACACCGTTGAGTGGGAGGAGACTGTCTAGCTGGGCCGATGGCAGGCGTTCATGCCCTTGACCAATAGCAGTACTCGCCTACTAGTATAAATTCTGCTGCTCTTGTATTTAGTTTTAGTTTATCAGAGATTGACAATGGGGTAATAGCCGAAACCGGTCTTTCTAAGTATCAATAAATCTGTGGTTTTTTGACAATTTCTTAGTCTTTTTCATTCAATATGAATAATTACCAAAATATCAACTTCTCAACTACACAAAAAAGATCATCATTCAGACTCATTCTTTTATTTATTGATTCAATGTTTATAAAAAAAATGTTTAATAAAACGTTGATTCAATGTTATACATCACTTGAATATATTTACATAAATGCATTGTATCAATGAATGAATTTCAATTAGAATGATGATGATGATAAACGAGTAGTTGTGGAAAATGTGATCAGGATTTCTTTCCTTACAAAAAATTATTAATCTGTGGAGTTCCCTTCAATTTTCTTTTATTCATTCATTTACGATACAAATAAAACTGCTGTTATATATAACATTGGTAGATGAAATAAGGTAGCCCTTGTGCTATTTTCCTTCCAAATTTATAGGTGATGACACACAGTCCAAAAAAGGATTACTTTGACTCGAATTGTTACGATTACATTGACTTTGATTTGAATGAAAAGATCGCTCGTGACATGAGAACGCGTTAAACTCTGAACAAAGTTGAATGAATGTTTTATTACACTGTTTGTTCAAAATGACTAGTATCACACGAGTGTTTAACATGAGAAGTATTTGCAATATATACAATAACAGGCAAGGAAACAATATATAAGAGAACATAAGTCATTTCTATAAATTTATTCTTATTGTATTTTCCAGGAGTTGAAAACAATAAACTCATAATAAATTCAAATTTCGAAATTATTCTCTTCCACTGATGGAATTTATTGAAGATTCTGGATTCATAAGTGAGTGAAATCTACAAGATACTGGAGCTTTGGAAATTGCGTGAACTTTATAGTCTTATAAAGTATAAAGTATATTGTAGTCTGATTAAGTAAATTGATGAAGTCTGTTAAATAATTCTGAATTCATTAGCGAGTGGGATCTTTAGTGTCAATATTGGAACTCTGAAATTCCATCGAATTTATAGTCTTATATTATTGTAAAATCGTTTTTAGATTAATTTTTCATTTGACAATTTTGTTGCACAGAAGTTTTACCAGATGCATTACATCAGTATGATAATGCATGATAGCGCGGTATCAGCAGAAACCTAATAAGAATCGACATCATAATGCAGTTACGGAGCAACCCCTGGTATTAATGACCTATTCTGTAAGCGAGCAGCTGAAAATGGTAATTCAGGATGCAAGCGTCTCAAGAAAAGTGCATCGACATGCACTGATGTTAGGTTGGTAGAGGGTGAGGGTGGTTCAAATTTGAACGGAGGTTTGAGGGTAACGGTGGTTTAGAGTTGAACGGGTGTTTCAGGGTGAGGGAGGGTCAAAGTTGAACGGAGGTTTGAGGGTGAGGGTGGTTCAGAGTTAAACGAGGTTTTATTCAGGGGGTGCAGCATTATTAACAGTGTGGAAGAAGTCAGAACTCAATTGCATCACGTTGCCAAACTATTATAACGGTAATGTCATCACAGCTCGAGAAACCTTCGTTTCCAGACGTCTCCTGATGTTAAAAATTCAACGAATCGCCCTGAAATGTGAATGCCACTGAGCAAAATGCATCCAGCTCCAATAGTTCTGCAGGAATTAAAAAGTTTCCATGGTTAAATTCGTCGTTCTTATCTTGAACTCGCACGGAAGCCGCTTAGCAAATAGAAGCAAAGTACTTGGAGAGAATTCCGATGATAAGTAGAACATTTTTAGGACCGATGGCTCTGGGAAATTCCCTGACTTACTTGTGCAAAAGAAAGTAAAAATGAATGAGAGAACTGGATAATTTGAATTTTGAATAGATTTGATTCCTACCTTTGTTGAATTGATTTTGAAACTGCCCTATGGACGTATAGTAATTAAACTATATAACATAATATCAATAATATTCATACTTTATTCATCTATTCATTTATACAATAAGTATATTATCACTATGATAATATATTGTACTATCCGTACTCTCATATTGGAATATTTTCCAATGTTAAAACACTTTTTGATATTTGGAAGAATCTTTGTCAGTCTTTTTCAGAACTTTTGTACTCAAGAGATATCCTCCATATCCTTTCCATATATTATGTCTTCTTACCATAAATACGTTTACAAATTTATTCCGCCCTTGTATCCCTTTGCACTTGGAAAACCAAACCTTAACATTTTTCACAGTATGAAGCTATTTGTAGCTGGATTCCTAAATAACAGTGTCAGTGCTCGATCCTGTGGAAATATTATTCCCAGGAGTTCTTATGAGGCTATTCATACTCGCTCAGCCGGGCCGAGTGAGAATACTTTCATTAGAGCTAACGGAAAGAATATTTTCACTAAACCGGACACCTCTGATACTGATATATTGGAATCCAGAGTTAAATTTGACGGAGAAGTCTAAAGCCCGGTTGCAAAAAAGCCGGTTGAATCTTTATCGTGATTAAAACCACTAGGACCAATCAGAGAAGCCGTCTTTTCAAAAGCCTTCTAAGATTGGTTCTCGTCTCGTGAAACCGGCACTTAGTCATTCATTAATTCGAAAATGCTATTCTCAGTAATAGATTCATCAATTTAGTTCCTATTTTCTATAATAATAATAATAGTGTATGATTCTTCCATGCGAAACTCAGGAAACGTGATTCCCATCAACTATTCCAATAAATGACGTTTTGTTGCCGAGTGAAATACTGAAGTGAGACTACATTTGATTGTGATCAGATTAATTTCACATCGTGATTACAGAATTGCTGCTTCTAAAACTTTGTACACAGTACCTTTTCCCTCTCTATTTCTGTAGCAGGTGCTACAACATATTAGAGTTCTCTATCATTCCCAAATGTAAACATGATTTAACTTATTTGTAGCTTACTGAATCAACAATAATTATTCTGCTTGGAGAACTACCCACGCTTATGACTCAAATGTCAACTGTTCGCATCCACACACTTTCAAACCCTTCATTTATTTACGTGTTGCCGGGTTTTGATCTCTTTTCCTTGTACAAAATGTATGTCGCGTTGGAATAGTGTTATTTGAATTAAAAGTGACCTCACAGGGTATGAAACTCACTGCTTGTATGACATTATCTTTACTAAGCGGATCCAAAATTGTTGAAACTTCTATCTCATTAAAATGGTATTATTTGATTGAATGAAAAAGACTAAGAAATTGTCAAAAAACCACAGATTTATTGATACTTAGAAACCCCGGTCTTTCTCAGTATCAATAAATCTGTGGTTTTTGACAATTTCTCAGTCTTTTTCATTCAACATGGATTATTACCACAATATCAACTTCTCAACTACACAAAAAGTATTATTTGAGTTAACAATGACCTCATTGAGCTTTATACCTGTATGACCTCATAATTAGTAAGCGGATCCGAAAGTTACAAGCTACTAACAGTATGCAAAGGGAACTCAGCTACAGGCTACAAAGTAATGAAGCTTAGTGGCCAAATGGAATGAAGAATATTGTGCTACAAGCTACAAGAGTGTTGTAGCTCAGTGTCCGAGAGAAGTAAAGTACAGCTTTGGGCGGGGAGGTATGAATGATTTGGAATAACAGTGACACACTCATTCTAAAAAGAAACTCAAAAATTTCTTTTAGTGTGTAACTTGGATGTTGCCATTCTAGAAATTCAAAAGGAAAATCTGGTGTGGCGCACTCACACAATTTTACTTGCCGTTATGAAAATTGATAACCTGACGCTATAGTGAGATCCACGTTATAATGACAGTATTTGATCAACTTTGGTTTTGCTATCCTTGTCTATCATTCGACAAAGCCGGTGGTACTATCCTTTTCTAGGTCCACAACGATGCCAATTATGTTTTTGACAGTGTAGGAATATAATTAATTAATGCAGAGAGTTGGCATCGCTATTCTTCTATCTTTATCCACTGCCATTATAACGTGGACCTCACTAATGTGTACACGCGCATCTCAAGTCTACTATTCAAAGATTTGAGCCAGCTGGTGATAGGACAATAACGCTGGAGACACACGAAGTCTGCTATCTCTTCATAGTGAATGATCTAATAGAATCAACAGTTGCCGACAGATTGGAATTAAATAATCAGATTTTCTCGAATTTCAAGCTTATTTTGAATTTTAGGTGAAAATTTTACTGAACATTAATTGTAGGGATTTTCATGCTCAATCTTTTCTACTTGAAATTTGTTGTTAAAATTGTATCTGAAGCCTGATAATTGCGAATATAAAATTAAACTTTGCATAGATGAGGCGAAGCTCCTGAAAGTTTTACAGATATTATGAGACTTGTGGCAGTTGATAGAGACTATCAATGACTATTGTAGGTATGCATTTGATCAAAATCGTTGGAGCCGATTTCGAGAAAATCGCGAAAACCCCTGTTTTTGACAACATTTTCGCCATTTTAGCCGCCATCTTGAATTGCATTTGATTGAATTGTTCGTGGCGGATCCTTATATTGTAAGGACCTAAGTTCCAAAATTTCAAGTCATTCCGTTAATTGGGAGATGATTGGGACACACACACACACACACACACAACACACACACACCACTCTCACACACACACACACACACACACACACACAAACAC
>NW_024094290.1:0-9708 GCF_014356525.2 Nilaparvata lugens
TTCTCTATTAATGCATTCTGTTTCCTGCTTTGTTGTCTCATTTGCTGTTTTTTCTGAGTGATTGACTTGCTATAGGCCTAATTGCTACTATTAATCAGCTTTGTGATATTTGTTATTGATTTTTATCGTATTCATTCCAGTTGATATTTTCAATTTCTATCATGGATATGTCGCTGGCTACCGCTGGCCTAGATTGGGCACGCAGTGGGACGCAGCCATGGACCAACGCAGCCAGCTTACCAGGCTGGGCCAGCGACTCGACCAATATGTGGAAGCAGGACTGAAATTCTTAAACAGGTATGATGATTATGATTTTTGAAGGGAAGGATTCAAGGATCCAAAGGTTCAAATAACCCCACACGTCAACCGAAGCTTATTGTGTTCCCAAGTAGTATATTAGTTAGGCAAACAATACCTGTGTCCTTTACAAGAACCAGGAGTTTTCCCCTATGCTAACATCCCATTCATCACCTGGTTGCTTGTCGCAATCCAGTGTGATATGCTTGGCAGTCTCTTCAGACTGATTAGTCCTCGCGACCTACATGAGTTCCACTCCTGGCCTTTGTCGAAGGTCCTTCCACTGAGGAAGGGGTGGCTAAGCTGCCTCTAGAGCGCCCGGCCACCCTTGACGCAGCCTCTTGATCCACATTTGTACCTGGAGTTTCACCCATCTCTGGTCTCTTGGGTTTTTCTTTTTGCCCCTTCAAAACTCTGCAGGTCAAAAGCCTCACCTTCCCAAGAAGTGTTGCCTGCCTGAATGGCCGCCCTTCTTTGAGCAGTGGTGAGTTTTGGCCTCTCCACCCAAAAACTCGTGACCTACGTGAGGCTTCCACTCCTGGCTTTTTTGTAGGTCCTTCCGCTGAAGGAGGGGTCACCAAATTGCGTCTAGGGCACCTGGTCAGCCTCTTGACCCACATTTGTTGCTGGATTTCACCCATCTCTGGTCTCTTGGGTTTTTCTTTTTGTCCCTCCGAAACTGCCCTAATGGGGCAGATCCATGAAGGCATGGGTTTGAAGGCAAGGCAACCTATGGAGTTGCCTTGGGTTCCCTTTTAGTCGCCACCTATGTCAAGCAGGGATACTGTGGGTGAATTCTGGTTTTCAACACATTCATGAGTACCATGTTCGACTCAAAGCTCCCCCAACCAACAGGGGGTTCAAAGAGTAAGCTACCCTTTTTCACTTTGTTTTTTTTAAATTATTCTTCCCCAATCTTTTTTTTTTAATTGTATGACGACATGTGTGTACACACATGTTCATCATGCATGTCCTATCGTTAGTGGCCATCCTTTATTAGAGTCTAGCGGAATCCGCGTGCGCGCTAGCCATGCAGGATTTAGTCGGGAGCATTCAAATCAACGCCGGATCGAGCCGAGGATTTGTGCAGTCTGCTTGACGCCCAACTCGAGCGTTTTCGGCCAAGCGGATTCTGCCTTCTTTCAGTTTAGTTCGATCTTCGCAC
The DNA here is from genome assembly GCF_014356525.2 of Nilaparvata lugens. Classification (NCBI taxonomy): domain Eukaryota; kingdom Metazoa; phylum Arthropoda; class Insecta; order Hemiptera; family Delphacidae; genus Nilaparvata; species Nilaparvata lugens. Next base: position 1,463 of record NW_024094290.1, read on the forward strand.
ATAGTGAGTTGCGCAATATTTGTATTACTGACGAATCGGCAATCGGCTTCAGTGCGAACGCAGGCAGATTCCGCTCGGCCGATCCGCCTGGCTCGGCTCGGCCCGGCCCGCCCAGCTTTGTGTGAATTCCGCCTTATGCTATTTTTTCTCTATGTTGAAGCTCACATCGAGCTGTAATACCAAAAGGATGATTATTCTCCAACGTAATTGCCGTGAAGGTTAGGCATTTGTCATACCAGTGGACCAGCCTGTCAAACCCCTTTCATGAAATGCTGCCGCAAAATGAGTTTAAGTAGGCTGTGACATTGTTTTGGAGCTCCTCGTTAGTTTGGAAGCTCTGCTCTCAAAGTTATGTCTCGATTTGGGTAAAGGTATAAGTTACTAGTGGCTAAGTCAGGTTTGTATGGTGGGTTATCGATGGTGTGCTATATTTTTTTTACTAGAGGACTGTTCGTCTGACAATCGTATCGGACAAGTGAAAAGTTACGTTAGGCTCGTTAGGCTAAGTGAAGTGATTTCAGTACATTAATAGCATATAGAATAAGTATTGTATTTGCCTCCAGAATATAATATGAGATGAAAGAACACCAATAATTCCAAGAACCGGCAGAACATCATAAAACATACTTTGTTACTTGAATACTGTGTTGCATAACAATTCATTTTCGTTAGTTTGATGTCGAATATCTCTACTTCAAAGAGCTAGACTATTGTGTTGGATAGCTCTACAATAGTGCTGACTGCTGACAACAAAAACCTAAAAACTGAAAACATATAGCTGAGGCACTAAGCGACTCAATTGTGACAAACTGACTGAGAATAAACTTATTTTGAATGAAACATACATTACCAAGAATTGTTGGATTTAAACGCAAACATCAATCTAGCCGACTGCTAGCCGACATTCGTAGTAGTAAATAATATTTTCAAAAGATCTATTGTTCCAATTAGATCGAAGCTCCTATATTTCAGAATAATAAAATTAATCAGAGGAAACGGAAATATAAAGTATGAATGAAGTCAACTAACAATGATAACATACAAATCATGGGAAACTTCTCAGAATTATTTGAAGCCACATACACATTGTTCCATATGAGTAAAAACAGAGCATATGCTCGTGAGCATGGAGCATAAGTTTTGCTGATGAGCATTAGGTAGAAGCATAAGCATTGCTCATTTTTATATGAATAAGCTTTACCTTATACTCTTACCTTATGCTCCTTAACTCTGGAGCAAATGCTCACGTACTTGAAGATTTTTCATCAGCTGATTCGCCTTTGTGGCCTAACTTTGTTTTATAGCAAAAGGTTAGCGCTAAATATGCAAGTATAGACACCGCTTGTGTTTGGTTGTCTGCTCTTTTCTTTATCATGAATAGCATATATCCCATTATATAAACGAGCAATTTCTGTATATCTGTTTATATTTTTATATCTGTTATTTATGTTCAACGGATCTCGAAAACGGCTCTAACGATTTTCACGAAATTGGAACATAGTAGGTTTATGATATAAAAATTCGATTGCACTAGGTCTCATCCTTGGGAAAACTCGCTGAATGACATTAAAAGGATAATTCATCCTTGTCTGAAACAGCTGAGACTTTCGTCGTCTGTGGATAGTAAAAAGTGAGCGAGTGATTCTGTGGAAAATCAAAACATCGCATTCTCGAAATTCATAAGCTGACATATAGCCAGCTGTGAAATATAAACACAATCATTTTAGAGAATTGTGTTCTGTTTATCAATAAATAAAAATAACGAGCGAAGCTCGGTGCCCCGATAATGTTCTCTATGAATTGAGTTTTAGGTTAGTTGAGTTCTGAATTTTGAAATAGCGTGAAAAAATGTCATCTCTATAATAATCTTCAGCATAATCTTATAATCTCAATAGCCTTCTTATAATCGTCTACACTCTCATCTTCTCAAATGGCTATTTCCTATTCTGTGATAGCTATCTTTATATCGGATTGGTATCTTTTGTATTTATTCTTTTGTTGGAATAATGGTGATATACAGGGTGATGTGAATTATGGTAAAATAATTTAATACGTGATAGTAGAGGTAAAAATAAAAAAAAAGTTCTTATAAATATATATCCAGAAACGCTTCATTAGCGAGCTATACAGGGTGAAGATTTCGCCCGGATTCAGTTCCTCTGGTGAAATACACCGATGCTGAATTGTTTGGGGACTAGTTTTGAAAAACTTATGCTGGATTCATATGGAAGAATATCTGAAAAACTGAATAAAACTGAACAAAAAATTTAAGTAGAAAAACACAGACTTCTACGTTTGATGCACTTGATTTTTTTTTTTGTTTAAATTGTATCTGAAACCTGATAATTGGGAATCTGAAGTCAAACTTTGCATAGATGGGGTGGAGTTCCTTTACATATATGGAATTGTGGCAGTTGATAGAGCTTATCCATACTTTTTAGTTATAAATTTGATCAAAATCGCGGAAACCCCTGTTTTTGACAACATTTTTGCCATTTTAACCGCCATCTTGAATTGCATTTGATCGAAATTGTTCGTGTCGGATCCTTATATTGTAAGTACCTTAAGTTTCAATTTCAAGTCATTTCGTTAATTGGCGGATGAGAGATATCATGTAAACAGATACACACACACTCACACATACCCACAGTCCAATACCCAAAACCCCTTTTTGGACTCAGTGGACCTTGAAACGTATAGAAATTTGGAAATTTGGGTACCTAATTTTTATTGGAAAGCAATACTTTCCTTACCTGTGGTAATAGGGCAAGGAAAGTAAAAGCTGTAGTATTGAAAGATTAAATATATAGAATAGCTATAGAATATAAATATAGAAAGCTATATTATAGAAGTTAATACCGAGATCCAGATGCCACCTTAGGGCCGAGACACATGAGGCGTTCTTCAGACGAGTCGGCATGGCTCGACAGGACAGGAAGCTCTCTGATTGGCTAATTGATTTGAGGTATCAAGAATCAGCCAATCGAGAGCTTCCTCTTCTGTCGAGTCGTGCCGACTGAGATACGCCTTTTGTGTCTTGGTCCTTGGGCTAGTCAATCTTAAGGATGATGTTGAGAATGAATGAGCCTTCATTTTTGATAGTTTACAAATCACCGAGTTTTTGGTGATTAATATATTCACGATATTTGTGTATAATATAATTACAATCGCAAGGAATACTTGGATGAAAACATTTTTGAAGCGGTCACCCATCCAAAAGCAGTACCGAATTCTTGCAGAAGCTCTTATAAAGCACTTGATCTCTCTCATTTTTGCAATCCCAGAGTTTTCTCTCTTTGAATCTGTTTGCCATTGTATGTATTTTTTTCTATCAACAAAAATAGTTATTTTTATCTAGTTCAGTAAACCTGAGCTCCTCGCTATGCTATACACATCTACAAAGTTGCCACTATTGAATATATTTTCACTCGTAAAAGAATTAAAAATGTAAATGTGCTACATTCACACACATCTTCAATGCGTACATTTTGTATTTAATACCAAACTTATAGAAATTACAGAAATTATAGTCACTGGATGACATGCATCTTTCATGCTCTATTAGACTTTTGATTGTTATCTTGTAAAGGTAGTCATTTTGTATTGATTTACCTACCATTTTTACTTGTAGAGATGCTTCTTATCAACTTATTATTGTATTAGATGATTGAATTGTTTCATGCAAGAAGTGTATCAGACCATCTAATAGTTGCAATCTTATGTTAAAACACTATTTGATATAATGTTCTTCTAAATTCCATATAAATGCAATTATGGCATATAAATTATCTACTAAATTATTCCTTCAGTACTTCTTGGTCACTGAGCTATTCAAAATTTAAAGTTTACACATAGAAATCACAGAATGTTGATAATTGGATAAAATGGTCTAATGCCCCTTTTGCATGGAGCAATTCAACTACATAGCATCTTTAAGCTATTGTCAAATCCAATGAAAAAATAAAAGAAAGATTTACAAAAAAAGTTAAAAAAGATTTACTAGAAAAAATTACAAATAACAAAAAAAAAATAAAATTTTCAAAAATATAATAGAATAAAAAAATACAAAAAAAGATTTACTAGAAAAAAAAACAATAAAAAAGAAATAAAAATTACAAAAAAAAAAAAGAAAAATAAAAAAGATTTACTAGAAAAAATTACAATAAAAATAAAATAAAAAAATACTAAAAATGAAATGGAAATAGAATGATGAGAAAAATACTAATGAATGTAAAAATTGTGTTTTTATATAGAAAGATAATGAAAAGAAACTGTGTTACATGCATTCTATGTTTAACCTATAGATTACTCATTCATGTTACTACTGTTCAATGCTCTATTGATTGTTGATTTGGAAGGACAGAATTATTGTCTAATGATTTCTTCTTCTTCTTATGTAAAAGGTGCTTTCTATTAACATATTATTGTATAAGAGAATTGCTTGATCCAAGAAGGGTATCATTCCATACTCAATTAGATGCAATCTCATATTAAAATTTTTCTGATATGAATATTCTTCCAAATTTCATGAAAATATGCAGTTATGGCATTTTAATTATCTACTGAAATTATTCCTTCAGTACTTTGGTAACTTGAGATATTCAAAATTAAGATACACTCATAAAAATGTTGATAATTGAAATTAAAATGGTCTTATACCATCTTGCATAGAGCAATTCTCAACTATTAGCATCTTGAACCTATCATTGTAGAAAATGGAAAGTAATTGTAAGCTATTACTTGCATCTTCTATGCTTCATTTCTGCACTAATCCATAGTTATTACATTTCCAATGCTTCCTCAATTAAAAGTCAATTAAAAATGTGGAAGAAACCTGTTCAAAATATATTTCGTAGATGTGTATACCATGGCGTGCTCTAGCTATTATGATCAGATCACATCAAATCAGATTTTCAAATATTTTATTTGAGACTTGCACTTGGTACTCCTATTGAAAGGGTGACCACTCATGGTCAGTCAAATTAACTCCAATTTATATTCTTGAAATTCACTCCACAGTCGTTCAGAATATTCCTGAAACTAAAGTTCATCCATTTCTCATCATTATCTCTCTTATGCATCATATTATATTGTATTCTATCCATGCACAAGCCTAAGTCTCATTAGAGCATCAATTTCAGCAACGATAGACGATAAAACTAATTATTGACTGAGCGAAGTGAGGTCTAAGATTCAAGTCGACGGTTTGGCATTTCTCTTAATGTTTAAATGTTTATATGTTGTGCATTTACGGCGAAACGCGGTAATAGTTTTTCATGAAATTTGACAGGTATGTTCCTTTTTTAATTGCGCGTCGACGTCTATACATCGTTTTTAGAAATTTTGCATTTCAAGGATAATATAAAAGGAAAAAGGAGCCTCCTTCATACGCCAATGTTAGAGTAAAAATCAGACTATAGAATTATTTATCATAAATCAGCTGACAACTGATTACACAGATTTGTGGAGAAGCCAGTCTATAGCTGTATCTCCATAAGTTCTATAGTTTCAATCAGGTACTTGTGGATGAGAATACTGCGTGAGGTCTACTGTTCACAGAACTACTAGTAAAAATCTTTTGAGATTCTGTGGTATTGATACAAGATAAAATAATTCTATTTCAGACGGTTTGTCTTGTAGAAAAGCTACTTGACATAACCTTACATCAATGATCAAAACTAAATTTGAATGATGGGTGTGGTACAGAGGCGAACAAGACCTAACTCTGGCTAGTAAAGGATATCGTCATCTCATTCAAACACAAGCAGATCCTGACACCCATATGGATGTATGGAATACAGCTGTGGGGCTGTGCCAGCAAGAGCAATGTGAATGTTACTCAACGGTTCCAGAACAAAGTTTTGAGGAACATCGTTGATACTACAAGCTTTATCCGAAACGATGTGATTCACATAGATCTGGAGGTGGAGTTTTGTCTTATCAGAAATTGGGCGCTTTGCACGCAAGCATGCAGACAGGCTACAACGGCATGAAAATGAAGAGGTCGTTCTCCTACTTTACAACACACTTATGCTGCGCAAATTGAAGCGGACAAAAACTTTCAAGTTGTGTAGTGTTGTGGAGTGAAAGTGTCAAAAGCAGAGCAGTGTAAAGTGTGAATGTGTTTATACATAACTGTATTGCATCCTTTTTACTATGCTGTATTTGGCTACATTGCCAGCATATTATGTTTCCTGGCAGTCTTTGAACTTTTTGACATGTGAAACAAAAAGTAAGCGATAGGCTATGCCCAAAATTTCAGAACAGGCAGAAAATCTTCATGGATTCAGTCAGCTAGTTCCGAATCAACTCAATTTGTACTAATCAATTGTAGCAAGCAATGGCGAAATAGCATGATCACTGCTGATATGATGACTGACAATGGAACTACCCATTGTAAATGAACAAACCCAAAGTTCAACTCTAAGCTTTGACCTAGTACCTCGAATTCTGCTGTAATTACTATTCTTCAGGGCAGCTCTAATACTTTCATCATTCAATGTTCATTATCAATTTTTTACCAAGTGGCATGCCTTTTTATTTTAATTCACTAAACCTGCACATATAATATTGATAACCTTGTTTCGACTCATAGTTCTTATAAAATATAGATTAATTACTGCATGAAAAGTATGCTTCTATTGAAAACTTGTAATGCTCTTAATTTATGTTACAGGAACGAAAATATTGATTCATTATTTAGGGTGTGTGCACAAAAGTAAATCGAGGTTGAGTAGTAAAGAAAAGTGCTAAAAAGTCGTAATTCTGCCTCCTGAAGTATATCTTCATTTTATTTCATTTCACAAAGAACGCCTGATGTTTCAAGTTGCAGCGTTCTTGAGAGGATATGGATATAAACCTCCTAAGACCGCTCAGACCGCTGACCTCTCTCTGTGTGCACACACCCTAAACATGCAAAAAGTCCCTCAATATAATAACGCTTTTCCACTCTTCCATTTTGTTTACTATTTAATTCGTGGTTAAAAGTTGACTATAAAAAAAATATTAAAACTTCAAGGGACATTATTTTATCAGACATTACAAAACTCTAGTGAGTGTAGTTAGTTCAGCTTTCGCAAGTAAATTTTTAAAATTAATAGTCAATTAATCCTCTTTCTTGTTTTCAAATATTTTTTCTTACTCTATTATTATTCCTCGTATTTATTTTTGTTTCATATTCTATTTTAATTGTATTCGTTTCTATTTTTTATTATGTTTTAATTTCATATTTTGTTCTCATCTATTTATTCTGATGTCCAGGTGGAGACAATATAGTGGATTATTGGTATTCCAGCTCAGTCTGTCTGTCCAATGCTACTCCTGGAAGAAGGTGCCAACATGATTATCTGTTGATGATTGATTGATTGATTCAATGTTATATTATTATGGTGCACCTACATATTGGCCCAACGTGGGCCAGCGTCGGCCAATGTGTGGATGGCTGGTTTGCCAGCGCTGGCCTTCGTTGGCTATCGCTCCGATTTTTTACGAGCGGAGGCCAGCCCAACCAAGGCCAGTGCTGGCAAACCACTCATCCACACTTCTCTATTAATGCATTCTGTTTCCTGCTTTGTTGTCTCATTTGCTGTTTTTTCTGAGTGATTGACTTGCTATAGGCCTAATTGCTACTATTAATCAGCTTTGTGATATTTTGTTATTGATTTTTATCGTATTCATTCCAGTTGATATTTTCAATTTCTATCATGGATATGTCGCTGGCTACCGCTGGCCTAGATTGGGCACGCAGTGTGGACGCAGCCATGGACCACGCAGCCAAGCTTACCAGGCTGGGCCAGCGACTCGACCAATATGTGGAAGCAGGACTGAAATTCTTAAACAGGTATGATGATTATGATTTTTGAAGGAAGGATTCAAGGATCCAAAGGTTCAAATACCCCACACGTCACCGAAGCTTATTGTGTTCCCAAGTAGTATATTAGTTAGGCAAACCAATACCTGTGTCCTTTACAAGAACCAGGAGTTTTCCCCTATGCTAACATCCCATTCATCGCCTGTTGCTTGTCGCAATCCAGTGTGATATGCTTGGCAGTCTCTTCAGACTGATTAGTCCTCGCGACCTACATGAGTTCCACTCCTGGCCTTCGTCGAAGGTCCTTCCACTGAGGAAGGGGTGGCTAAGCTGCCTCTAGAGCGCCCGGCCACCCTTGACGCAGCCTCTTGATCCACATTTGTGCCTGGAGTTTCACCCATCTCTGGTCTCTGGGTTTTTTCTTTTTGCCCCTTCA
>NW_024094291.1:0-10008 GCF_014356525.2 Nilaparvata lugens
GCGCAGTTCAAAAATCACCGTCCGACTTCTGTTACTTGGTACGCACGTACCTCGTGTGTTGTCACCAATTCACTTCTATGTATTTCTACAACGGACTTCAAAAATTAAGTTGCAACGGACGCACTTTGTGCGCTCGTGTGGCCCTAGCCTAAAGGGAAGGGTGAATGTTCCTATAGTGAGGTCCACGTTATAATGGCAGTGGAGAAAGATAGGAGAACAACGTTGCCGATCCTCTGTCTTGTCAATGCCTTCTATAGGTGGTAGCTGATACAGGTTTATTAATTTTAATTTTAACTGTTCATTCTCGTTTAAAATAATAAATTATATTTTATTAAGCAAGAAATTATATTTTTTCAATAACTTCACAATGCAATTTCATTGAAAATATTGTTAATTATTAATTTTACATTGTTAAAAGACGATCTGGCAACAGAGCCAAGCGAGAAGAGATTGTCCATCGTCATCACCATCATTTCATTTTAGTTTTGGAAAATCTTTATAACTTGGTATTTAATTGCCTTGCTGTAGTGTATCTACCTTTTAGTTTTACTAACTTCTTTATTCATTAATTATAAACTGCTGTTTCTGCAGCCAATTATTTGTTTTCGTTTATATATCAACATTTACTCATCATTTTTTTAATAAGTATCTTTCTCAAATTTAGTTCAATATAATATTAATTTTCATAATTAGTTTACGGTATTGATTTAAAATTCAGCGAATTACGCCAGGCCCTCACAAACAGAGGCTTGAGCCTACATGTGAGTCTCTCACAGAGTAAGGGTATCTTAAAAATGTACTGTAACTGTACTGTATTATTTGTAAATTGTGAGAATAAATTTATTTGATTGTGCTTTCCGTATTGTTGAGTGATAGACAAGGATAGCAATACCTTCGCTAATCAAACACTGCCATTATAACGTGGAACTCACTATAGTTTTAAATTATAGGGTATGATCACTTTGAATGCATGTACAGTATGTGCAAATGCACGTTGAATCATGCATGAGCCGAAAAACAAAATTTGAAAAGTGATATTGAAACACGTTGTGACTTGCATGTAGCTGTTCACACTGAACGCAACCAGCAGGTGCAAGCGTTCAGTGTGAGTGTTCCCATTGCTCTTCCCACATTTTGTTTCTCATCTGCACGCTTGGTCATGCATATCCAAGCTTGCACTTGCACATAATGCATTCAATGTGATCACACCCTTAGAAGTGAACCTTGATTTTTTTGAATTTTCCCTTATTCATCCACCCCCCCCCCCCCTTATCGAAGATCGAAGTGAGGGGAAGTAGAATATTCTCATGTTTAATTGATATTAGAAGTTAATCAGCAAATCCCCCTATTTTAAAATCTAGATCTAGAGTACAGGGCCTATCAATAGTCCAGTCCCTATATACATGGTGCATGCAATTTATATTGTAGTTCTGATTTTTTATATATTATTTGGGTACATAACAGAAGTCCAGAACCAATTTTTCATGCAAAATTTCCTTGGGTGGTGGGTGGAATTATACAGGTGGCCCAAAAATCTCGTATTTTCGGCTCATTTTCCAGTTCAGCATCTATCTATTCTACCAAATATCGTAATCGGACAGAAAAATTTGCTTTAGCCTTTTTTAGATTATAAAATTATGAAAAAAAAATGAGATCATTTGGAACTCTCTATCTCCAATGAGTAGGCTACTGAGTTATGATTTTTCAAAATTGAGTGAAATTTGAAGAAAAATCAATTTTGATGAATTTTAGTTTTTGATCAACAATATCTTCCGATTGTTACCATTTAGATGTATAATTCAAAATCCCTCTGGGTTTTTTTTTGTACTCTACAATCTGAGATCAGGTAGAGCGCTTTATCTCATATATATTTCCAGGTACACCTGACAACAATGCTCCTTGTATTGTGAAAAACACCTAATTTTCAGCTTCAACCATCATCACCAACTACATTGTCCTCACATTGATATTTCGCTCAATGACATTTAAGTTCATGTGATTATGTTCTATGAGAATCACCCGTTAGATGCACTCCATTTCAGTATTTCCTAGTGGAGAGGCGTGTAAGGACACCTCAAGGATCAAACTTTCAAACACTTATAACTTTTGACACAATACTCAGATTTCATCGTACTACACTTCATTCTTCTCGGCTTGTCAAGGCGGTTCAAAATCATGCATCATAAGTCAAATTCGGTCAAAAATGGAAAATTTATTGTTGAGTATATTTAAGCCCATATTCCAATACACAAAAAATGGCCAATTTCTATACGACGAACTTCGTCGGTATTAATTTGTTAATGTCAAGTGATATAATAATAATTGTAGTTTGTGATTTAGTTCATAATTGATGGACATTTTTCATTGTTACCTCTACTTTTTCACAGTTACATCTAGTTTACATTTTAAAATCACTTGTCACTACAAAATTCATTTACTCTTTTTTTTTTTTGCATGCAGTAGAAGAAAAATCTTCAGATTTGCCAGTTGTCTAAAATATATCTTCGTTGCGAAGAACTGGGATTGAAGAAAAGCTGAAGAAACTCTGATCCAGCAAAACGCAGAAATTGAAAAATAATCTTGTGAGTTCCAAAGTGATTTTTTTGTAGAATTGAGCTGGATTCGAAAAATCATTGAAAATTTAATTCTCATGAGTTTTAATGGATTATTCATACTCGCTCGCCGGGCTGAGTGTAATAGTCCAATTAGAACACGTGGAATTATATTTTCACTGTCGCTGTTGTGTGACAGTCCATCTTTATCCAGTACTGTAGCCTACTTTTCTCCTCTATTTTCTTTACAAATTCTAGGACCATACCCCAGATCCAGAAGCCTGAAGACCTGCCTCTTATGAATTTCTGCTGTGCTGGTCAGAAAATGAATACCATTGGATCTTATAGAGTGTTCGCACATTGGGTGAATGAAAGTGTGAACACTCTCATATAAACCTATGGTATTAATTTTCTGCCCAGAGCCCAGTACGAACCTCAAATTCAAGTATGCTCCCATCCCGTATTCTTCAAAACTATAGTGAAGTCCACGTTATAATGGCAGTGTTTGATTAGCAATGGTATTGCTATCCTTGTATATCATTCAACAAAACGGATAGCGCTATCTCTTTCCGCTTTGTTCTGTTGCCAGATCGTCTTTTAACAATGTAGAATTAATAATTAATTAATATTAATTTATTAAAACTATATAACCTTAGTGTCCGGTTTCCCATCAGGGAACTTTGGACTATATACGGCGAGGTGGAACTACCCTTGGGTCTTCCACCATTCAAAGCCATACGCTAATAATAATAATTAATTAACAAATATTACATCTTAATTATAAAAATTCGTTATGAAATTATTGGAAAATACAATAATTTCTTGCTTAACAAAAATATAATAAATTTTATGAACTTTCCATCTAGCTGTTTACCCTGTTGTCTATATTTGCAGTAGCAGAAGTCTTCGGGGTGAATTACAGCATTTAATAGGATTTTCGATTAATAATGATTATAGAATATAATTGATTATTTTCAACGAGAATGAACAGTTAATATTACACCAATAAACCTGTATCAGCTACCGTCTATAGAAGACATTGACAAGACAGAGGATCGGCAACGTTTTTCTCCTATCTTTCTTCACTGCCATTATAACGTGGACCTCACTATAGAGTAATCGTTTGACCTAGGCTACACAGAGTGAGCATAAAAATTATTGAACACACTTGATAGGTGAATAAAAGAATATTATTGAGTGTAGGATTACTTCCCTACTTACTTGGATATTGATCTATTGAAAAGCAATTTCAAATAGTTTAATCAACAACACATGACAGGTTCAAGACATTTCTATGTGATCGATTTTGTTGCACATAAATATCTAGACGATATTCATTTCACGCCATACTTGTCGATCTGGAGTGGTGTACTGAATTGCGTCTTCATTATTCGTTTCGTTCATCAATCTATATATACTAGTAGTTCTGTGAACAGTAGACTCACGCAGTATCTCATCCACAAGTACCTGATTGAAACTATAGACCTTATGGAAATACAGCAATAGACTGGCTTCTCCACACATCTGTGTAATCACTTGTCAGCTGATTTATGATGAAAATTCTATAGTCGACTATAAATCTAATATTGGCGTATGAAGGAGGCTCCTTTTTCCTTTTATATTATCCTTGAAATGCAAAATTTCCAAAAACCTTGTATACGGGGTGATTCATAATTATGGTAAAATAATTTAATACGTGATAGTAGAGGTAAAAATAAGAAAAAAGTTCCTATAAACATATTTATATCCATAAACGCTTCATTAGCGAGCTATACAGGTGAAAGATTTCGCCCGGAATTCAGTTCCTCTGGTGAAATACACCGATGCTGAATTGTTTGGGGACTGGTTTTTGAAAAACTTATGCTGGATTCATATGGAAAAATATCTGAAAAATTGAATAAAACTAGTCTGGAAGCTGTAGTTTGAGAAAAAAGTTAAATATGCAGAAATCTAAGTAAAAAACACAGACTTCTACATTTGATGCCCAATAATTTCTTTAATGACCAGTAAACAAATATTTTTTTTGCAATAAAAATGTAGAGAATTCATTCTGAAAAGAATGATGTAAGCTGTGTAAGCTAAATTTGAATAAAAGTTGGATAAAATGTATTCTTATGTAGTACATTACACCACAAAAAATTGCTGTTTTATGAGGAGAGAACTAATAACTCATAAGTTCTAGCTGGTTGCAATAAAATATTCGGTATTTATGAAAAGTTTTTTTTTTATATGAAAGTAGCATATCTAAATGACATTAAACTTATACCAAAGACTAGTAGATTATGCCATTAAGCCTGGGAGGAAGCTCAAACAGAAGTAGATGATCTCCTATGATTCCTACCCAAATGTTTACTGAAAACTGATGTTGTGGAAGATAGGATTGATGGCATGAGGATTCTCAGCTGCCAAATATGTTAGTTGTGGACGTTAACGATAGCTGTTCTTGTGAAGTGTGCCTCGTTGGTTGTTAAAAAGTTTGGGTAAACAAGTTTTACTAAAAACCATCGGCCAATACCAGCATGGGCAATACAGTCTCGTGGGAATAGAGTATGAACTTTCTGAAGGTGGTATGGATGTAATTGTTGCTCTTTTAGTATCCTCCAAATAATAGATTGATTGATATTAAACTGCACTGACAATTCTCTCGTGTTCTTCTCGGGATGTTCATAAATTTCATTAAGAACTTGTTCTTCTAACTCAACAGTCTTAGTAGATCGGGGTCTGCCTGCATAAATGTGTTCTTTGGATATCAAAGAATCTGTTTCAGACAGACGTTGATGAATAGTGTAAAAAACCTGAACTTGGACTACTCGGTTAGGAAAGTTCTCTTGATACAAACGTCTCACTTCAGTACTATTATTACAGTAGTGTCCCATTCCATACATTAAATGCATGTCAGCTAATTCGGAGTATGAATAATGTCTAAAATTACCTGCCATTTTTTAGAAAGTTAACACCTAACACAAAAGCAAAGTGAAATGGTTACAAATAACTGGTTAATAGATTAAACAAAAAACACAGCGCGGCTACAGTAGGCCTAACTTACAGTTTGTTTTTTTTTTTTTGTTCAACAGTGAGCTAAAATATTTCTGAAAATAATTTTCAGCTGATAATTTATTTTAAATATTTTCTTCATTCAAAACAAAATAAATCAGCTGTTTTGGAACAGCTGTTCTTAAAATCAATGTTCTTTTGCAATCAGCTATAACCTATGAGTTATTAGTTCTCTCCTCATAAAACAGCAAATTTTTGTGGTGTAATGTACTACATAAGAATACATTTTATCCAACTTTTATTCAAATTTAGTTTACACAGCTTTATTCAAAAATCGCTCGAAAATGTGAAATCCGACGTGAACAATCTGCAAACCGAGTGTGCTAATTTAAAGAAGCAAAATCTGACCTATCTAGCGATCTGATGGAGAGTGAAGCAAGAACTGAGAAACATACAACAGTATTCGCGTAGCAACAATTTGGAGTTCATAGGAATACCTCAAACTGAAGGGGAAGACGTTTATGAAATTCTTGAGACTGTCGCCGCATGTATTGGCCAACGTTACTCGAGAGCGGACATATCTGTTGCCCACCGAGTGCCTCTTACCAAGTCTAGCAATTGAAATATCCACCCATAATAGTTAGCTTTATTTCAAAAACAATTCGAGCGGAATGGCTGTCAGCTGGTAACATAGGGAAACAGCATCAACTATTAGCGAAAGACCTCCATCCGACGATGCCTCCTGAGAACGTCTACATACGAGCACCTGACGCCTCACTATAAGTTCGTGCTCTCATACGGCAAGAGGATGGTGAAGGAACGCAAGCTGCACAGAGCCAACGCACGCAACGGCAAGTTTGGGTCAAAACTAGCGAGCAGAGTCCACCCGCAAGAGTCTGTTTATTGAGTACATTGATCACATTATTACACACAAGCAAGAGTAGGAGACGACCGTAAGCAGTAAGTCAAGTTCTATAGAAATAATTCACACAACACATAACAATGTGGAGTAATTAATTCTTTTAAATCAAACTCCAGATAATGTGTTTCCACTATGTGTAGAACGAATCATGATATCTAGTTATTTTTGTTTATGCTCTATGAGAAGTATATAATAAGTTATTTTAAAATATAATTACTTTGTTTTTGTTTGTTTTTTCGTTTTGTTTATGCTCTATGGGTCTATGAGAACTCCTATAGAATGTTTATCAAAATACAATCACAACAACTCACATAAAGAAGATAATTATATTAAATTCCATATTGAGAGTGATCGTTTGCGGGACCTGTTAGCTCGCCGGGGCTGGGGCGCTGTGCTTTCTCAGTCAGATACCAATCAAGCTGCAATCAATTTTTTGAAATAATTAAGGATTGTTACAATTTAGCAAAAAACCTCTTGCTAAGACAAATGCTAAACTGAGAAAGCTTAAGCCATGGATAACCCAGGGCTTATTGTTCCATTAGAGAGAGAGATAGATTGCATAAGATTGCCAAGAAACAACCCTTTAATCCAATACTGCAAAATCAATTTAAATCTTATAGGAATTATTTAATATCTGATCAAAATTACAAAAATACTATTTTAGAGTAAAAATAAATAATTCCAAAGGTGTTCCAAACAATTTTGGTGTACTGTTAATGAAATACAGGTAAGAATAAAAAAAAAACAATTCCCAATAGAGCAGTTCGTTAATATTCAGTTGATACTGAGTTCATAAAACGGTTGCTAATGATTTTAACAACTATTTTTCTTCAATTGGCCAGAGACTAACCACCAAATCAAGATTAGTGGAACTCCAATAGCAGATGATGGGGACTATAGAATTGATAGAGAACTTTTGAATTTTCAAACCATTTCAGATAGGTTATCCTGTTAAATATTCCAACTTCGAGGTATGTCAGCCCCAGGCTATGATGGCATATTGCTCGTTTTTTAAAGAAAATATCGACCTGTTTCTGTCTCCTTTAAAGCATATTTATAATTTAAGTATAAGCACTGGTATTTTCCCAGACGTTTTCAAAGTGGCAAAGGTATTTTCCACTCTACAAGGGAGGTATCAAGTCGGACCATAATAACTTCCGTCCTATTTCAATGTTGAGTGTTTTTTCCAAAATATTAGAGAAAATTATCAAGCACCAACTTACCTTATATGTGGAACAGAATGGCATTCTCTCTGACGCAGTTTGGATTCAGGACCAACAGATCTATATCTGAGGCATTATTCCAGTTGAACCAGGAACTGAACTTGTCACTAATCAAAATATAGAAAAATCTACTTGTGTTTCTAGACCTAGCAAAGGCCTTCGATACGGTGGATAGGCCCAGGCTTTTAAAAAAACTTAATCTTATAGGAATACAAGATAAGCGTATAAATGGTTGGAATCATATTTGACCAATAGCAGCAGATGGTGCAAATGAATGGAGTAGAGAGCGACTTGAAGAGCATCCAATATGGTGTGTTACAAGGAAGCACTCTGGGGCCGCTTTTATTCCTAATTTACATCAACAATCTACCTAAACTGAATGTAACCGGAAGCCTGTACCTGTTTGCCGATGATACAGCCTGCTGGTTTCTGGTGATACGAGAAAAGAGATGTACGAAACTGCTGTGAGTGACCTTGCAAGTTGAAAAAATGGCTTGATCATAATACATAACTCTGAATGTGAAAACTAAATACATGGAAATTTCATTGAGAAACACTGTTGAAGACACAACTCAAAGTTAATGTTACACTCTTGCAATGATTTGCAAAGCTCCACTTGTGGTTGTCCGTCGATATAAACGTGTGAGGTGCTACAAGTACTTGGGCGTAATGTTCGACGACAACCTCAATTGGTCAGCACATATTGCATACATCAGAAACAGAGTTCGTAAGGCTATATTCTTGTTCTACAAGCTCAATAACATATTAATCAGAAGGAACTCAGGAACATATATATTTTGCATACGTTTAGTCACTAACTGGGTGGTATAATCTCATGGGTGGATGCTATAAAACTAATTTGGAACCTTTAAAAGTAGCACAGAAAGCTGTTTGAGAGTAGCATTGAAGAGAGACAGTAGATCCCTCACATGACCTGTATATAGACTTCAATGTTTTGGATATCAGGCAATTATTTGTGAAAAATGCACTAATTTATATGTATAAGCACCATACTTATATTTTCATTAGAAATACAGACACATATCCCCCGACAGCTACAATTTCAGGATAATAACACCTAGAATTAAAAAAATATTCATCCACAAACATTTATTACATAGTTCATATGCTTTTCAGGAATATTCCCAACAAACTCAGAGAATTTGATGCAGCATCTTTGGTAGTGTACAAAAAATTGTGAAACTTTGGCTAAACGAAATAGGTAGGTGGAACCGAAAATATCATTAGCTCAGTTTATAGGTTATAGAGTTTTATACCCAACTTATTCTAGATGAAGCACGTAGGCTACTAACTAGTGGACGTTCTCAAGCTCCGGTAAATTCTATTTTTCAATAAGATAAACTAAATTTCAAATCTCTTTATTTCTTTACTATCCGTACCTACCTGTTAAGTTCTCATACAAGTTCATCTTAATCATTTAATCCAGATTCACCCTTACTCACAGGCAATAGCCTATGTAAGGGTATTTCTCATTGCTGTCATATTCTGTATTTTGTACAATACAACACATTGTTACTATTTTTACTATAGTTTATTATGCTATGCTATGAATTTTATGTTATGTTATAGTAGTACTGTATTTAATGTTGTGCTGCAATATACATAAATTTTGTAAAGTGTTGAAGAGATAAATTTGATTTGATTCGATTTGATTTGCTTACATCATCTTTTCAGAATTGAATCTCTACAATTTATTCGCTACAAAATATTCATTTTGTTTACTGCTCATTAAAGAAAGTTATTGGGCATCAAACGTACAAGTCTGTGTTTTTCTACTTAGATTTTTTGCATTTTCAACTTTTTTCTCAAAAATTACTCACACTACAGCTTCCAGTCTAGTTTTATTCAATTTTTCAGATATTTTTCCATATGAATCCAGCTTAATTTTCTCAAAAACTAGTCCCCAAACAATTCAGCATCGTATATTTCACCAGAGGAACTGAATTCCGGGCGAAATCTTTCAACCTGTATTAATAGCTCGCTAATGAAGCGTTTATGGATATATGTTTATGAGAACTTTTTTCTTATTTTTACCTCTACTATCACGTATTAAATTATTTTACCATAATTATGAATCAATAATTCTGGCTGAAATAGTTCTGGAGTATAAGACAGCTTAAATTAAAAAGTGAGCTAGCTCCGCAGCTTTTTACAGGGTACCGTACCCAAAAACCTCAAATCTATGAACAACTGAATTTCGACCCCTCATAAGGGGGTGACTTAGGGGTTGTAACTCTGATATTTCAAATATAAACACCCATTGTGTGGTACATCATTTCAAATGCCAATATGAAAG
>NW_024094292.1:0-10823 GCF_014356525.2 Nilaparvata lugens
TGATTTTTCAGTTTTAGTGTACAGATATTTATATTCACTTAAATGGTTGAAAAATCAATTCTATATAGTGCTTAAGCCGAAATTTTGGGGGGGGGGAAATTTCCCCTTTTCCCCCCCCCCCCGTGGATCCGCGCCTGCTGCATACTGAGTGACAACAGGTGCCTGATTGGGCAACAAGGGTAAGGTTGGATTGATGATGGACATGTCTTGAGACATGTTCATATTGTCGCACGCTGAATGCTGCTGCACCTGTTGACATTCAAAAGACTCACAAAGTATAGTAATTTTAGTGATAAGATCAGTGAGTTTTGTAATATTACATTTTTTCTCACATTAGAATCGAATCTTCAATTCGAGATCTATGAAACTTTATAGTAAATATCAGAGTCATCGATATACGGACAAACTTTTTGACTGAGAATTTTTTATCGTAAATGATTGTTGCATTGTTCCATGGTGTCACCGAGGCTGGGTTGACAGAATTAAAAAGATAAATGGTTTATTTAAATAGAGATGATATATAAAAATTTAAAATAACAGTTTCAAAATAAAGTTTTATTGAGAACAAATATAAAATGTGAATTCTAAACTTGTAATTTATAATTTTTTGGTGACGTGTCCGTAACGTTGAGGTGTCTAGAAGCTTTGCTCTCTTCCTGGTAGCTAGGTTTTTCCTGTGCTTGCCTCTCTAGAAAAATGGCTGGCTGTGTGTGTTGTAATTTTGTGCTCTCTGAATAATTTTCTGTTTAAGTGATCTTATTAATGTTTTAAATTGAGTTTTAAACAGTTTATAGTGTTCTATTTTGTCTGTATATTGTTTATTGTGTATACAAGCCAATAGCCACTGTTTTTCAACCATACAAACTGGATAAGTATTTAGCTCATAGTAACTTTAGATGCTTAGGCTTGTAAGATATTGTTCTTTGTGTATTTGTGTAATATTTTGCCAAAATTCATCTGAAGATTATAAGTTCATTTGCTCTGAAAATTGGATTTCTCATTCATAGGCGATAGATCCATTCATAGTTTATCAAGAATCTATTACATTGGAGCCGACAACTATCCTTAGGTTAATAGGTGTGAAATGCTATCCAGCCGATTTAGGAAAAATTGGTAGCACGGCAGTTTATCAGTAAAATTAATATGAATGTTTTGTTCAACTGTCTCTTGATCAATTTGAGAGTAGAAATTGTCATACAAATCCTCCAGTTTAGTCAGGCAAGAGTGCACTGTTAGTAGTTTTCTATGTTCATCACTATTGGTGATTTTACTTCCAATATGATTGTCAGACAATCAAAGAAATTCATTTGCAACACCCATCCATTGACAGACAATGGCATCAGACTTAGTGGCTTTAGGAGCCATTTCTGATCAATTTAAACTGTTCCAAATACAAGGAGAGATACCTTACAATAGCAGCAATGTTAATCTGCATGATGAGCTTTGAGATTTGTAGCTCTGGAAATCTGCATCAGAAGCAAGAATGCTTTGCTTTGAAGCAGGTGATGGTAGCTTCCAGATCGTGCAGTTGAAAGAGGGTGCCGCAGGTCAGCATGGTAAAAATGTGTCACAGCACACCTTGATAGTGATCAGAGTCCCTTAAAATCAAAAGAACAATATGCATTAGTTCATGAATATCCTAAGAAACATACACAATCTTTGAGGAAAAATATAACACAGTAGAATTAACACACCTGACATTTGTTGTAAGTATGCAGGTGGGGCCTAAAATGGTCAAGATCAATTGAAAATGGTCTGGTCAATCTTGTAGCATAAATTCAAGGCCAGGTGGACTCAATTTATATTGAATTTTCTGCCCAAAACTAGTGGACTGTATAAATGAATGAAGATAGATAAAATGATTAAAAGACTAATTATTAGAATAGATGGACAGGAAAAATCAATATAATAAATACCGGTGCATCCTTGTGCATGCACTTGCCTTGGCCAATAGCTTGTCCATGCAAAAGGGTGGATGGCACCTTTGGTAGCTCAAGGGATTGTAAGTAAAAGGAAAAAAGGTTGTCAACACCAGTAGATAAGAAAGGCTGATTTTGCATCGTTCTTTATGACCTTTCCCCCCCTCCCCCCACCTGCCACACCCATCCTATGTACCCCCTACCATCCCTGCTCCTGCTGCACCACCCCGCTCCTTAGAAGGAAAAGAACCTCTCTTTCTCCCTCCCCCACCCCTTAGAATGAACCTCTCTCTCTCTCTCTCTCTCTCACACTCTCTCTCTCTCTCACACTCTCTCTCTCTTTCTCTCTACATGGAGAAGAAGAAGAAGAAGGAGAGGAAGAAGAAGAAGAAGAAGATGATAATGATGATGCTCTCTCTCTCTCCTGCTCACTCTCTCTCTCTCTCTCTGTTATGCCCTATTTCATTTATAGATAGTCATGCTCAATTACATTTATAGATAGTCAAGGCCTATTTGATGATTCATAGCAGAGAGAGAGAGAGAGAGAGAGAGAGAGAGACATTCTACTACTGCCAGATTTAAGTGAAACAGACATCTTACTGTCAGATTTAACTGAAACATCTTTGTTTAAGTGTCATCAACAATATTTCTTGATACATTGATTTAAGTGAAACTCTAACTCTCAGATTTTTACCGAACCTCTGTTTGTTAATTGCTTGCTTTCCATCCATCAGTTAAATTCTAGATGTACTTGACAATGTTGCCAAGCACATGTAGAATTGTGGGTTGTACAGACAGCAAACATTATATTTTTAATGTTTCCTCAATCATAACTAATGCATATATATATATATATATATATATATATATATATATATATATATATATATATATATATATATAATGCCCCCCAGACGGCGATATGCCATGGGGAATTAGCCGACATTTTGTCTGTACCTGTTTATTTAATGTAATGAATATTTATTATTGTTAATATTTATATTGTTTAATATTGTTAATAATTACTATCTAATGTTTATTACGCATGCAATTTTTCAATAAAGGCCTTTATTTATTTATTTATTTATTTTTATATATAGAATGAACTAGCATATCCAAATACACACACACACACACACACCACACACACACACACACACACACACACACACACACACACACACACACACACACACACACACACACACACACACACACACACACATTAGTTCTGAATTAGACATATATCAGTGAGGGAAACTCTCTACAGAGTGATCTATGTTCTTTTACATTTTTTATCAGCAATGTCATATGAGCATTTCCAGAGATCATTAGAATTATTACCAATAGCTAATGATTCATCATTATTTGAACAACCATAATCCAAATGACCAGTTTCTAGTATATTGAGTAATTCAAAAATTTCAGATAAAATTGGAAAATGGAGATTTACTGTTTTTGTTAATGCAAGATTGCTCACCTCATCACCTGTCGAAAATTTAATATTCTTTGTAATTAGATCAAATTCATTGAATGAAATTGACATCAAGAGATGAGATAGTTTCTTGATCTTTGAAAAGCTATAACAATTAACCATATTTTTCAGTTGAGTCTACGTACAGGTAAAACATGATAAGAAACTATTTGAATGAACTTGTATCTGCACACTATACTACACACTTCTATAAATAGAATTTAGCTTCAATGCTTGTGAGATCTCTACAGCTCAACTAACAGAGCATTACTGAACAATTAAACCTAGACATTGCAGGTACAATGGGAATGAAAACAATTGAGTATACACTAGAATTTATTTACAAAATTCACTACAATTGTTCAACACTTCCTCTTCAATTTTTATTAGTTTAGTCCAATGGTCGCCAAACTTATGAGCCTGTGAGCTGAAATAGCATTTATAAATCTTCTAGTGAGCTACCAAGGAATATTCGACTGAAGAAAGTATGGTACGCAAAATGAAATTTTCAAACTTTTATTGCCTTTAAAGATACATTTCTAGTGTTGTAATCTACTCATCTCATAGCGAAAAGTATGAAAAAAGTTGTAATGTACATTTTAATGAGAGCAGTGGAACTCTTTTTGGTCATCAAGTAAAAATTGGTAGCATGGCAAATGGTACGCCCTGGTGTGGGACTCAAACTACAAAATATATCCCTGGTTATAAAAAATTATTGGTAGGATAGATATCTTGATGAATTATGA
Organism: Nilaparvata lugens; assembly: GCF_014356525.2. Lineage (NCBI taxonomy): Eukaryota > Metazoa > Arthropoda > Insecta > Hemiptera > Delphacidae > Nilaparvata > Nilaparvata lugens. The sequence continues at coordinate 4,140 of NW_024094292.1, forward strand.
ATGGGAGATGCTGCTGAGTGGGAAATCGGTTTGAGAAAGTTCAGGTTCTAATGAGTAAATATTTTTTACGCAGTAGCAAGATGGAGAACAATAAAAATAATGAAGTTTTATCCAGTGAAAACATTCAAAACTTAGATGAAGAATCACAAGATTTAGACCTAACCTTAAACAATGACTCAAACGATAGTGTAGCTGTAAGTGAAAACGTTTCAAATGTAACAATTCATGAGAAAGTAGTAGAAATATCAAATGAAACAAGTATGGTAGGAGCTAAAAATGATATAAATCTTATAGCATTCCTAACACAAAGGTTTGATGAGCAAAATGCTAGGTTTGATGAGCAAAATGCTAGGTTTGATGAGCAAAATGCTAAGATTGATGAGCAAAATGCTAAGATTGATAATTTGAAACAAGATCAAAATGCTAGGTTTTGATGATATGAAGCAAGAATTTGCTAGCATAAGACTAGATCAGGTTAGTACAAAGCGGGAAATAAAAGAGATAAATGATACTGTCACAAAGTGAATTTTTGTGATGGATGGAGAGCCGTTGTCCAGCGTAATTTAGCGAATTTATTCTATTTTAGAATTAGAATAGGATCGTCTGCCGGATATATTTTGTTAGATTTGTAGTTGTGTATATACATTATCACCATCGTCGCCAATCCCTATGAATCAGCAGCAGCCGTATCATCAAAACGATAAGCGGCTACCGAGTCGGGTTGGTATCGCTCTTCATGAAATTTCTGGAATAGAAATATTGTTTACCGGCCTGATTTAGTGTAGCAATTACTATCATTGTCATCATTTGCTGCACCCTTAACATCAGGAGCAGCTGAATCAAACCCTGTCACATGACCAGTGGCGTGATCGTCTTTTCAGACTCTCATTAGTCAGGAAGCTCTTTTCCCCCCGGCCTCCTAATTTTCAGCGACCTGGTGCAGCTTCAAGAAGACCTGGGAGAGAGCAGTTGTTCGGTGAACGGGTTTGTGTACGGCTGCGTTCCGAGTGGCACTCCTAATAGTGGTGTACTAGAGGGTTAATATTCTATTCTGTATTTTAGTGAATGGAATATTGTATGTCGAATTGCCGACTGTATTTGAAGGTGGAACTTCCTGGGGGATTTTCTTTCTTGTCGGTTATTTTTCCTAAATTTGTATCACTGGGGGTGAACGAGTTATCCTTGGTTTTGAAACCTGTAAGGGATCTCAAGTTTGTGCTACAAATAGTTGAGTGGGAAATTTAGCTAGGCTCTTATAGCGGATTATTTTTGAGTACTTAATTTATAAGTCTCGACTCTGTCGCTTCACGACGTTTTTAATTATAATACAGGAAGTGAGGATCGGTTCGCTATTCTCCATATCAGTATCCACGTCGATTCAGGTAACTGTATGTCAGGACTGGTAGTCCGTATATTTTTCCTTCTCTGTAGTAAGGTGGCCTTTAGTTTAAAGAGTAATTCTTCTCCATTGAATTTTTATTCTTGTAGGGAAATCCCTGTCCTTTTTGAGAATAGTTCTCTCGATTAATTTTTATCCTTGTAGAGAGATTATTATCATTTATGGTAAATTTTCCTTGCTTAGTTTTCATTCTATAGAGTGGCCCTGTATTTTAAATTCGCTTAGCAGTTTCTGACTTGCTGTAATTCCAAGTAGGAAAAATCCAATCCTTTTCCTAGAGAACTCAGGTGCAGCTTGAGTTCGTCCTTGTCGAAGTTTCTAGACTGCGACGTCCATTCTCTTTCTTTCTCTTCACTTTCCCTATTCTAAAATCCTTCTAGCTCTCAGGTACAGCTTGAGGACTTCCTCGCCGAAGTTTCTAGACTGCAGCATCCTTTCTCTTTCTTTCTCTTAATTCTTCCTGTGTTAAAATCCTTCCTGATCTCAGTTCCAGATTCGAGATCGTCCTAGTCGCGGGTTTTCAGACCCGCGAATCCTTTCTAAAATTCTTAGAAACCTGTCTTCTTTAATAGCAAATATTATTTGCTGGTTTTCCCTGTGGAAAATTCACGAATTTTCCCGTGATCTCAGTTGCAGATTAGAGATCGATCTTGTGGTAGTCCTTAGACTGGCAATTACTTGGAAAAGTCTATTGAAATCTTTTCCTGAATTAGGAGTCTCTGACTCGATATTTTCCTTGTGGAAAATCCTGGAAAAATCCTTTCCTACCCTGACAACGACAGACTGTTGTCTTCCCAATGTTATTCTACAGACTGTGTCTGTGAAAAATCTTTTCTATCCTCTCATAATAGTCGACATACTGACTATTAATTTAAAAGCGTTTCGGACGATTGAGAGTGATTCCCATACCCTTAAGGGCAGTCACAGATTGGCCCTTAATAACCGGCGCGCAGTCATCAGATTAGCGCGGGAATCCTGTTTAGCAGTTTCAGAATTGCTGAAAATCCTTTCGCAGCTGCAGGCTCGCGACTCAGAAATCCCACACCTCAAACCTTATTCTCTAAATTTTAATTACCACATAATTGAAATTGATATACTGTATTTAGCTAGCAGGTCCAGCCTGCTGAGAGCTAGAGCGCAATTCTCAGATTGCGGACTATTGAGCAGACATTTATTTGCTGTAGAGAATAATAATCTTATTATTGATTCTCTGTTCCCTATACCCTATACCCTATACCGTATACCTCATACCCTGCACCCTATTCTCTATAGCTTACACCCTATACCGTGCCCTATTTAATTATACCTTGAATACTACTAATAACTCCATAGTTCCGTCATACCTTTACCCCATAGCTCTCACCTTAAACCTCATAGAAAAACCACATCCCGGGCTTGCAGGTACAGCTTGCTCGCCGTCAATTCGCAGTTGGTTCGGATTGCGTACTACCTTTATAAATAGAATTATTGGTAGGGATCTGATAGTCAGATCCGTCTCCTTGTATAGGGTTATCTTAATCTCCCTTAACACCCACCCTGTATTTCAAAGGCCGAGGGCCGAATCGGCCAGCAACGGCACGGGCAAACACTCTTCCCCTGGAAGTAAAAATCTCGCGAAAGAAGCAGAGGGTAAAGAATCAGGATAGAGGGAGAAGTGTAGGTCCGGTAACTCCACCTGTCAGTACGGCTACCGACCCCGACCCATATCCGACTGTAGCTAGTCCGCATGGTAGCAATACTTCGCAATTATTAGGAAACCTAGAGGGTGGAATAGGACATCCTAATAAAACTGACGTCTCCGAGCGTGGGGCTAAGACATCTGGCGCCCAAGAAAATCGCGAAGAGGGTTTAGGTGAATCCCAATCCGCGATGAGTGTACACGGAGAAGAGACTACTCATCAGGATGATGAAGTCGTACAGGCGGTCCGCCGGGAGGACCTCGCGGAACGCGAAGCCGACCCCAGAGTGTCGTGGGTGTATCGGCTGAATAAGGAGGAAGCGGTCGGCTACCTAGAGAGTCTCGGCCTGTCGGCAGCGGGGACTGTGAAGGAGCTGAGGAGGAGGATGGTCGAGCACCTTCGATCCCGGATCGCTGCTGCCTCTCAACCAGGTACAGAGCCGGCACTGTCCCGCTCTTCAGGCACGTATAGTCAGGGAGAAGTCTGCGACAAGGTAAGAAGTTGGAATTTACATTTTGATGGTGTATCGGATGCTCCCAGTTTCATCGAGAGGCTCGCGGAAATCCAGGGCGCATATGGGATCTCTGGGGAGCAATCTCTTATAGCCCTGCCGGAGCTGATGGAGGGAGGGGCCCTACTTTGGATGCGGAATCGTCGCTCCCAGTGGAAGACGTGGGCTGATTTTGTAGAGGCATTTAAACTCCGTTATTATCCTCATTCTTATAGTAACGACCTTGAGAGTCAGATCATTGCAAGGAAGCAGAGGGAGGGCGAACTGGCTGATGAGTATGCCGAAGCCTTGCTTACCAAGATGAGACGGTTAGGTAGTTATGAGGGGGATATGATGCTTCAAAGATTGTATTTAAATTTATTACCGAGGTATAAATTATATGTTCGTAGTGTAGGGGTTAAAAATGTGGATGAGTTGTTAGATGTAACCCGGGTGTATGAGGCGATTCGTGCTGAAGAGAAAAACGGGAGGTTATCTCTGAAAAACACAAAAAATGATGGAGAAAAACGGAGTGATTTTCAACCTAAGGCTACGTCGAAAACGCGAGAAAATAGGGTAGGAGAAATCCAAGAGCCTAAGTGTTGGAATTGTAATAAAGTAGGGCATTGGAAGTCGAGTTGTCCCGAAATTTCTAGTTGTCAAAAGTGTAGAGAAATTTTTTGATTATTGTAAATGTGTCTCACAAACCAATAAGATATCAGGAATCGCTGTAGTGAAGTCATCACATGTTTTAAGTACGAGGTCAAAGTTGGGGGATGAGCGCATTTTTATTGATGTAGAAATTGCAGGGCAAAAATTTATTGCACTATTAGATATGGGAGTAGAGGTATCCTGTATTAGTGGAAAAGCTCTTAAAGTGTTAGAGCAAGTAGGGTGTATTAGATAAGAAAATTGTAGTCACCATGAAATATTATCCAATGGGAAGTATAATAATTTTCCACAAAAATTATAACTAATTTAAAAGTAGAAAATATTTTAGTTTCATTTCAACCGGTAGTTGTAGAGGGGCTTTCCCACGATGTGTCATTGGGTATGTCGTTTATGAAACAGCATAATATGAGTATTCAAATGCGTGATAGAATTGTAGAGTGGGAGCCTAGTATAGTTGATAGCGGAGTAACAGGTAGCTCAAAAGGTGAAGAGATGTCTAAGTCTTGTATCTCAAAAGTTGCTATAGTAGCTAGCGAGAGACGGGAGAGTGAGAGTGATGGAGATGGGATTTATGTCCACGTAGGAGTAGGTGGAATGGATCTCAATGCTTTAATTGATACGACGACAGATAAAACATTTATCTCTTCTGAAGTAGCTAACTGTCTTGGAGTAGAGGGGGAGCCCATATTACCGGTTATTGTTTGTGGGAAAAATTATAAATGGAAAGTAGCTATCACACCCGATATAAAATCGCGAATGGTTTTAGGATTGGAAAATCTCCGTGATATGAGAGCTGTAATAGAGTTACAGCCTCATGGTATTCGCTTGAGGAGTAGGGATGATGAGGGTAAATTATCAGTTGTCTCCGGGATGGAGAAGGTAGATAAATCCCCTGTAAGAAAACTTGAAAAGTTTTCACCTATCTCTGAAGAAGCTCCTGTAAGCGGGAAAAAAGTAAAACTCCATAAAAGAGTTGAATCTATTAAACTTTATACCTGTCCTAGAAATATAGAGAAGCAATTACTATCATTGTCATCATTTGCTGCACCCTTAACATCAGGAGCAGCTGAATCAAACCCTGTCACATGACCAGTGGCGTGATCGTCTTTTCAGACTCTCATTAGTCAGGAAGCTCTTTTCCCCCGGCCTCCTAATTTTCAGCGACCTGGTGCAGCTTCAAGAAGACCTGGGAGAGAGCAGTTGTTCGGTGAACGGGTTTGTGTACGGCTGCGTTCCGAGTGGCACTCCTAATAGTGGTGTACTAGAGGGTTAATATTCTATTCTGTATTTTAGTGAATGGAATATTGTATGTCGAATTGCCGACTGTATTTGAAGGTGGAACTTCCTGGGGGATTTTCTTTCTTGTCGGTTATTTTTCCTAAATTTGTATCACTGGGGGTGAACGAGTTATCCTTGGTTTTGAAACCTGTAAGGGATCTCAAGTTTGTGCTACAAATAGTTGAGTGGGAAATTTAGCTAGGCTCTATAGCGGATTATTTTTGAGTACTTAATTTATAAGTCTCGACTCTGTCGCTTCACGACGTTTTTAATTATAATACAGGAAGTGAGGATCGGTTCGCTATTCTCCATATCAGTATCCACGTCGATTCAGGTAACTGTATGTCAGGACTGGTAGTCCGTATATTTTTCCTTCTCTGTAGTAAGGGGCCTTTAGTTTAAAGAGTAATTCTTCTCCATTGAATTTTTATTCTTGTAGGGAAATCCCTGTCCTTTTTGAGAATAGTTCTCTCGATTAATTTTTATCCTTGTAGAGAGATTATTATCATTTATGGTAAATTTTCCTTGCTTAGTTTTCATTCTATAGAGTGGCCCTGTATTTTAAATTCGCTTAGCAGTTTCTGACTTGCTGTAATTCCAAGTAGGAAAAATCCAATCCTTTTCCTAGAGAACTCAGGTGCAGCTTGAGTTCGTCCTTGTCGAAGTTTCTAGACTGCGACGTCCATTCTCTTTCTTTCTCTTCACTTTCCCTATTCTAAAATCCTTCTAGCTCTCAGGTACAGCTTGAGGACTTCCTCGCCGAAGTTTCTAGACTGCAGCATCCTTTCTCTTTCTTTCTCTTAATTCTTCCTGTGTTAAAATCCTTCCTGATCTCAGTTCCAGATTCGAGATCGTCCTAGTCGCGGGTTTTCAGACCCGCGAATCCTTTCTAAAATTCTTAGAAACCTGTCTTCTTTAATAGCAAATATTATTTGCTGGTTTTCCTGTGGAAATTCACGAATTTTCCCGTGATCTCAGTTGCAGATTAGAGATCGATCTTGTGGTAGTCCTTAGACTGGCAATTACTTGGAAAAGTCTATTGAAATCTTTTCCTGAATTAGGAGTCTCTGACTCGATATTTTCCTTGTGGAAAATCCTGGAAAAATCCTTTCCTACCCTGACAACGACAGACTGTTGTCTTCCCAATGTTATTCTACAGACTGTGT